>NC_057800.1:227555418-227576835 GCF_018294505.1 Triticum aestivum | reverse complement strand
CACACATACAGATCTCAGTGCTTAAGGTCGGCTTCAATGAAACAACCCACCATGTACTCCTACATGGCCTCTCATCGATACCTTTACCAAATCGTGTTCACCACACCACTCTCATTACCGACATAATCATTTCACTCTAGCCCATCACCCAGATGAACCAGACCTGACACGACTCTAAGCATAGCAGGCATAGCAAGGTAGGAACAACACATACATATGGCTCAATCAACTCCTACACATGCTAGTGGGTTTCATCTAGTTACTGTGGCAATGACAGGTCATGCAGAGGAAATGGGTTCAACTACCGTAGCACACAGCAGTTTGAATCGCGTTGTCTTAATGCAGTAAAAGAGAGCAGGAGCGAGAAACATGGGATTGTATCGATATGATCAAATGGTTGGTTGCTTGCCTGATGGTTCGATGCACTGATATGGTTCTTCGTTAGGGTAATCACGGTACTCCTCGGGGGCAGAACCTGTCGCAAAGGACATCGATATACAACCATCACCAAACAATGTGCAACAATATGATGCATGCATGAAACATGGCAATATGAGTGTGTTGGGCTAATGCAACTAAAACCAGAAGGGTTTGAACAAATTTGAATCAAAGATTCAAATTTCAAACTCAAACATGGCCTCTTTAAAGTGCTTTTCCTTGTTCTGCTTAAACATCAATTTAACTTGTTTGATCATGCATGAAAATAGTACAGATGGATAGATTGGATTTTTCTGATCATTTTTCATATATAATTTGTCCAATTTGGAGTTACAGAATAAAAGTTATGAATTTTTGAAGTTTAAATAATATTCTGGAATTTCCTGATTTAATTTAAATCCAGAAAATCAATTACTGCGTCAGCCTGACGTCAGTGTGACGTCAGCAGGTCAACGGAACAGGTCTGGGTCAAACCTGACAGTGGGTCCCGCATGTCAGGGTGATTATTTTAATTAAAATTTAATTAAAACTAATCCTGTTTAATTAACAGGGCTGGGCCCCACCTGTCATTGACTCAGGGGAGTCAACCAGGGCCCACCCGTGGTCAAAGTCAAAGTCGGCTGCCGGCGTTTAGCCGCCGGCGAGCCCGACGCGGCGGCGGAAGTGGTTTTGGCCATTTCGGCCACCAAATGGACCGCGGAGACCACCGGAGTGGAGCTGAGGACAACCCGCAGCTCTTGGCGGAGTCCGTTGGGGTCGGGGTGGCCGGAGTCGACGGCGGCGAGCTCGGTTGCGGCCGCCGGGGTTCGGTCGTGCACGGGAACGGGGTTGGAGCTCGAAGTCGAGCGAAGCGAGGCGCTAGGGATGCTCTACGGGGTCTTGCGAACTCGTTGGACTCGCCGGGGTGACCAAATGGTCACCGGAGCTGCGTCGACGGCGAGCTCGGCGACGGCGGAGGTTCGGCCGTGGTGGGGAGGAGGCTACGGTGGGGAACGAGGGGGAGGAGAGGGGGAAACGGTGGCGTAGCTCACCGCGGTTGCAGTGGGCGTCGAAGCGGGCTCGGGGACGCGCCGGAGACGACGAATTCGACGGCGACGATGATCGGAGCCCGAAGAGGGGAACGGCGACGTGGCGGCGATGCAGGGCTTCCGGGGACCCGTGGAGCGGTGGGGAGGAAGAGGGAGTTGTGGCGGAGCTTCTGAGCTAGTCGGGGGAGCGAGGGGTGGCCGGAGATGGCTGCTGGGCGACGGCGGCGACGGTGGTGTTCGGCCGTGTGAGAGAGAGAGCGAGGGAGAGGAAGGAAGAGCCGGGGAGAGTGAGAGAGAGCAGGGGGATCGGGACGGGCTGCGGGAGTCGTCCACGCGGCCAGGAGTCGTCGGCAAGCAGGAGGTGGCCGCGCGGCCGTGCGCGCGCGAGCACGCAGCAGCTTCGGGGCGAGGGGAGGAAGACGACGGAGGGCTACAGTGTTGGGCTGGGTCGGCTGCTGGCTGGGCCGGCCAGCTGGCTGGGCCGCACAGTGGAGGAGCCCAGGTAAGTTTTCCCCTTTTCTTCTGTTTCTGTTTTATTTAATATATCTGCAACTTTGTTGAATTAAATAAAATACCTAGGCAACTTCAAAAATCACCAAACTATTCCTGGCCCATAGTTGGATTATTTCCAACATGAAACATTTTAGTTTGGAGATATTTGAGCATTTAAATATTTTATATTATTTTAAATGCCCAAATTCAAATATTTATGATTTAATTCAAAAACCCTAGGATGGCCTAGGAAAATGTGCACCATTTTTGGCAGAGGTTCTGAACCAAGACAAAAATGATGGGCATTTTAGAAGGGCATTTCAGGTTCATTGAAAAATTATTTTAGTAACCCTAGTTGGTTTCAGAGGGGACTGGGGGTTCTGTCATCCCCATTTCAAGTTTCTGATGAATGAGTAAACATGATGCAACACTCTAATGCATGACTAGCTAGGGTGTGACAACTCACCCCCACTCAAAAGAATCTCGTCCCGAGATTTGGGTTCCTCCGGGAAGAAGGCGGGATACTCGAGTCGAAGACGATCCTCCCTTTCCCAAGTTGCTTCATCCTCAGAATGGTGCGACCATTGAACCTTGAGAAACTTGATATTATGACGTCGCGTGGTACGTTCGGCTTGATCGAGGATACGAATGGGGTACTCTCGATATGTAAGATCATCTTGGAGATCAAGCGTTTCGTGGTCCACTTCACGGATAGGATCCGAGAAGCAACGCCTGAGTTGAGAAACGTGGAAGACATCGTGAACTCTGGAGAGGTGCGGAGGTAGTTCCAACTGGTAGGCAACTTCTCCTCGTTTGGCAAGAATGCGAAAAGGTCCAATGTAACGAGGAGCCAATTTGCCTTTGATACCGAAACGATGGGTTCCCTTCAGAGGGGTGACCCGAAGATAAGCCTTCTCGTCAACCTCGAAAGTCATAGCCCTATGTTTTCGGTCATATTGACTCTTTTGACGAGATTGGGCTGTTTTCAACTTTTCACGAACGATACGAACTTGTTCTTCTGCTTCCTGAATCATATCCGGGCCAAAGAATTGTCTTTCCCCGGTCTCTGACCAGTTAAGGGGTGTTCGACATCGTCGTCCATAGAGAACTTCAAAAGGGGCTTTACCCAAGCTAGATTGATAGCTGTTGTTGTAAGCGAATTCGGCAAATGGAAGGCACTTCTCCCAGTCCATTCCGAAAGAGATAACAGAGGCTCGAAGCATGTCTTCTAGAATCTGGTTGACGCGTTCCACTTGACCACTCGACTGAGGGTGGAAAGCGGTGCTAAAGGAGAGACGGGTTCCCATAGCATTTTGGAAACTTTCCCAAAATCGAGAGGTGAAAAGACTTCCTCGATCCGAGTTAATTTCCAAAGGAACACCATGGAGAGACACTATTCGGGAGATGTACAAATCTGCCAGCTGACTAGCGGTTATACTCTCACGAACAGGTAAGAAATGAGCTACTTTGGAAAGACGATCGACCACGACGAAGATAGCATTATTCCCTCTCTTGGTCCTGGGAAAACCGGTAATGAAATCCATACCAATTTTATCCCATTTCCATTCAGGAATAGCTAAGGGTTGAAGGGTGCCAGCAGGCCGTTGATGCTCTGCTTTTACACGACGACAGACGTCGCAATTTGCAATATACTGAGCAATTTCTCTCTTCATCCTAGTCCACCAGAACCTCTGGCGTAGGTCCTGATACATCTTAGTACTACCGGGATGAATGGTGAGAGGAGATTCATGAGCTTCCTTAAGGATTAAACGCCTTAGGTTGCGCACTTTGGGAACCACTAGTCGATCCCCGAAGTATACGACCCCTTGATCATTAATGGAGAAACAATTCGCAATTCCTTTCTGAATGTTTCTCTTGATGCGGGAGATTCCCGGATCTACCTTCTGTGCTTTGATAATTTGATCCGTAAGGGTAGGTTTTGCCACCAAGGTGGAAAGAGAAACCTTGAGGTACAATGTGAAGGTTAAGCTTCCGAAATTCCTCATGGAGAAGCGGTTGACTTTGTTGTAACATCAGGTTGTTACAATAAGATTTACGACTTAGCGCATCAGCCATGACGTTGGCTTTCCCTGGGGTGTAGGTTATTCCTAAGTCGAAGTCTGTGATCAATTCAACCCAACGTCTCTGCCTGAGATTCAAATCCGGTTGGGTGAAAATGTACTTCAGACTTTGGTGATCAGTGAATATTTCGCAACGATTACCGAGGAGGTAATGTCGCCAGGTCTTAAGTGCATAGACTACGGCTGCAAGCTCTAGATCATGAGTAGGATAATTCTCCTCATGTGGGTGCAATTGCCGTGAAGCGTAAGCAATTACGTGTCGATCTTGCATAAGAATGCAACCTAGTCCTTGTCGCGAGGCGTCGCAGTAGATAACAAAGTCCTTGGAGAAGTCTGGCGGTACCAGTACGGGAGCAGAGGTCAGGCGTCTTTTCAGTTCCTGAAAGCTGTGCTCACATTGTGGAGTCCATTCGAACTTCTTATCTTTCTTGAGGAGTTCGGTTAGAGGTTTAGCAACTTTGGAGAAGTTCTCGACAAAGCGACGGCAATAGCTCGCTAAGCCTAGAAAACTCCGAACTTGCTTGACCGATTCAGGGTGGAGTCCAATTAAGGACGGCTTGAACTCGCTCAGGGTTAACAGCAATACCTTTACCAGATATTACATGACCCAGATAGGTCACTTCTGGCAACCAGAATTCACATTTAGAAAATTTGGCATAAAGGCGATGCTCTCGAAGTTTCTGCAACACTAGCCTTAGATGTTCGGCATGTTCTTCCTCGTTCTTGGAGTAGATGAGTATATCATCGAGATAAACTACGACGAACTTATCCAAATACTCCATGAAGATTGAGTTCATTAACCGAGAAAAGGTGGCTGGAGCGTTGGTTAAACCGAAGGACATGACGGTGTACTCGTATTGGCCATAACGAGTAACAAAGGCCGTTTTAGGAATGTCCCCGTTTCTGATTTTGATTTGATGGTAGCCCAACCTCAAATCCATCTTGGAGAAGACTGAGGATCCAGCGAGCTGATCATACAGATCGTTGATCCTGGGAAGTGGATATTTGTTCTTGATTGTGACCAAATTGACAGGTCGGTAATCTACAACCATCCGGTCCGTACCATCCTTCTTCTTGACGAATAGGACGGGGCAAGCCCACGGAGATGAACTAGGGCGGATGAAACCCTTTTTCAAGGACTCATCGAGTTGTTTCTTAAGCTCGGCTAGTTCTAGGGGTGCCATCTTATAGGGTCTTCTAGCAATCGGAACGGTTCCGGGGATGAGGTCTATTACGAACTCAACATCCCTGTCAGGTGGAACACCTGGCAATTCCTCTGGAAAGACATCCGGGAAGTCACGGACTACCGGAACGTCCTCAAGGTCTGGCAAAGGGCTGGCGTTAAGAGAATATAATTGTCGCTTGGCTATTCGGGTCAAGACATTGACTATCTTCCCCGAAGGATGGGTGAGTTGAACAGTCCTAGAGAAGCAATCAATTTTGGCTTGATGAGCTGACATCCAGTCCATACCCAAAATGATATTAATATCTGAAGATTTAAGGGCTATCAAAGATGCAAGGAAAACAAGTCTGTCGACTTGGATTTCATTTCCATGGCTTACTCTAGAGGTTTGCCATTTGGATCCCGGAGTTTGAATTACCATAGAGGTTGGCATATCACCGAATGCGACGTTATGCAAGCGAGCATAGTTTTCAGATATAAAAGAATGAGAGGCTCCTGTATCGAAAAGAACAGATGCCGGGTGGCAATTAACAAGAAGCGTACCGAGAACGACGTTGGGATCCTCTTGAGCTTCTTCGGCAGAGATACAGTTGACATGGCCACGTGAAGCGGTGACCGGTTTAGCATGAAACACTTTCCCTGTCGGCTTGCCACGGCCAACAGCTTTAGCAGATTGATTGGGGTTGGTCTGGGGACACTCACGCATATAGTGACCAGATTCCCCACACTTGAAACAAGTCACGGAACTGGTACGTGGAGGAGCATTATTGGTTGGACCCCCATAGGGCTTGGCCGGTGCAGACTGTTGAACAGGGCGAGGCGCCTGGAAGGATGGCCTCGGTGTGAACCTGGGTGGCAGGGCGGTGTTGGGTACCCACACGCGGCGCTTCTGAGGACCAGCACCGGATGAGGAACCCATGTCACGTCCATGCTTGCGTGTTGCGTCATAGTCAGTCTGACCAGTTTCAGCACTGATGGCTTTGTTGACAAGTTTCGAAAAAGATGTGCACTCATGCAGACGGAGGTCGCGGCGAAGCTCAGGACTAAGGCCCTTACGGAACCTTGCTTGCTTCTTGGCGTCAGTAGACACTTCCTCAGTTGCATATCGCGCGAGATTACCAAACTCCCTGCTATAGACATCCACAGAAAGTCGGCCTTGGGTGAAATTGCAAAATTCTTCACGTTTACGGTCCATGAGACCCTCCGGAATGTGATGTTCACGGAAAGCCTCGCTGAATTCAGCCCAAGTAGTGACATGGCCCGCTGGGCGCATAGCTCCATAATTCTCCCACCATAGACTGGCGGGGCCTTCAAGATGATATGCAGCAAAGGTGACCTTGTCAGCCTCCGCTACCAGCGCGGAACGCAGCTTGTGAGAGATACTGCGAAGCCAGTCATCAGCGTCGAGAGGCTCGACGGAGTGGTGGAACGTGGGTGGATGCAATTTGATAAAATCACTGAGTGACACCACGTTAGCCCTCTGATGGTGTGCTGTATTCTGTTCAATACGCTCCAACAAACGGTTTGTCTCCCGCTTGTTTCTCTCAGCTTCCATCATAACCTCGGCTAGTGAAGGAGGATGAGGCAGATTTTCATTCCTTCCCTCACTGCCTTCGGCCTGCTCTTGGGAAGCAGGGTTAGCGCGCGTGTTGACCATCCTAGGTAACAAGACAATGATTTAGTCAGAACGATAAAATTCCGACATAGGATACATAATGTAAGGAATAACTCGGAATGCAAGATGATCATCCGTATGACATGGTAGATACAGAAACTGCTTCTTTTATTCCATCGTCATACACACCATACAAGGATTAGTACAAGACCAAACAAAGTACTATTACGGTGAAAAGAGGATTACATCTCATCGGAGGCATTCCAAGCTCCTATACATTATTTTTCTACATCTCCGGAAAGAGTACAAACTAGGTCATATCCCACGAGTCACGCAGGACGATAGACGACACGGCTAGTGCGAACTAGTGATACTACCCCTAATTCAGACCGATCCGTAGTAGTCCTCATAGAAGTCACCTCCATAGCCTGGAAGTTCAACATGATCATCCGGAAACAGACGGTCTCGCGGAGCTTGTGGACCATAGGGGCTAGGATGAGGCCTTGGACCAACAAACGGTGGCCTGCGGGGACCGCGAGGTGGGGTGATGCCTCCTACATCACGCCAAACCATCACGTCTGGCAGAGCAGATCTCACAGGATAGAGATCGCGCATATCTGAGAATCCAGCTTGCACCGCCGGTGCGAACCGAGTCAAAGTGGCCCAGTGGTCAGCACGGGTATTGAAGAGCTCTAGCCTCAAGGCCCGATTTTCACGGTCCTTATCCTCGAGCATCTCAGCAGTGGTGCGAGTCCGTGAATCCTCCTGAGTGGAGTCAGCATAGATAGCCTGGAGATATCCTTGTGCTCCCGGAAGTGATCCTGGCATATACCGGAAATCAGAGTCCCGGAATAAACCAGATCTGACTCGCATAATGGTCATCATAGAGTAGGCGGCGTCCTGCACAGCCATCTCAATAGTAACCCCGAGTCCATAGGAACAGTGAAGAGGCTCGGTGGATCCAGGATAAGATGGAAATATCCTGACAGTGCAGAGATACTGGCTTTGATTGAAGTCCCGGAATTGCTCTTCGACCGTGTACTCAGGATACCAGCGGTATCCTGCCTCAGTCATTACCCTGACCAACTTGGCAGTATGGCCGGGTACATCTAGGCATCGAGTCAGGCGAACCACTTGATTAAGGTCGCGAGTGGCCATCTGAAAGCACAATCATAATGCAAGGCATTAGAATTTCTAGCAAAATTTCGGCAGCATAACAGCTGTAAATGCTCAAAAAGGATTTTGAGACATTTGACAAAGGATTTCGTACACACTCAACATCATCATATCAAAGTTCTGAAACCATTCTGGCAACATAATGTGGTAGTAGAACTGAACTAGGCTTGTATCCATCAAACTTATAAGGTACTACTGATTAGTAACTCGTGATCCTGATAGAGAGAATAGATCCTAATTCCTTAACCCCCGGTGGAAGAATGGACTGACTCAGATCAGAATGTCATAAGATATAAGGAGTAAAAAGAGCCTTACGTTCCATCCCACAAACAATTCCCCTACATATAACTAAAGAATTTCTAGACTCAACATCGACCAGTTTGGCTTGGAGAACCTACAGGCAGTCCGGCTCTGATGCCAACGCTGTCAGGACCCCGACTCGATGTCACATCGATCTAGCTGGTAACACCTCATATCACTTTGCGGCCTCACGCACGGTATCCCCACGGGTGTCGTCTTACCTTTTCCCGGGACCGTTTGCGCCTTTTGGCTCACGTATATGATAGTGTCGCTAGCATCCATATGATAAAGAGCCCGGGCTGACATGACTAGTCGTAAACCCAAAGTGGCACAGACTTACAGGGACAGGCATCCATGACCCAGCTTCGAACGTGTCGGTCATCAGCAAGTGGGTCCGGGCTGTAGCACTGGGCTAGCAGGACTCCGGTAAACCGGGCTGTAGCGGGCTAACAGGACTCCGGTACTCAAAGCGTGACATTTCCCCGAAGGGACAGACACAGGAACGAAGAAGGACACATGCCGGCCAGCCTAAGTGTTCCAGAGCAGTAGCAAGCTACCATGGCTCAGCGGTAACACTAGGAGACATTTCCCGGTAAGAGAGGCTACTAAAGATAAACAACTAGATAGTCAGATCCCACACATACCAAGCATTTCAATCATACACACAATATGCTCGATATGTGCAAATACAACGAAGCATCACAACATGACTCTATGACACAAGTACTTTATTTAAGGCTCAGGGAGCCATACATAACATACACAAAGGTACGGGTCTCACGACCCAACATACAAGTCATACAGTCATACAAGCCAGCAGCGGAAGTAACTTGTCTGAGTACAGACAACTAGTAAAATAAAAGAGGCTTGGAAAGCCTAGCTATACTACGTGGTCCATCACAAGCTCAGGGTCACCACCTGGGTCTTTAGCCTACTCGTTGATGTCAACGTCTACATAGAACCCATCAGAAGGGGTTGCAGCGTCTTCTGTAAAAAATGTAGATTATAGCAACATGAGTACAAAGGTACTCAGCAAGACTTACATCAGATCCTACATACATGCATAGTATCAAGAAGGGTTGGTGGAGTTATTGCAGCAAGCCAGCTTTGACTCTTGGCTAGACTATCCTACGATACTCCAACTTGAAATGTTTTGCGCACACGAGTCCACTACTCACCACTTCAATACACTACCGAGGATCCACCTCCGTCTTCCTACGGAAGAGCCATCCTCGGCACTCACACTTATCTTGAGGCTTTTAGTAGTTTCCATTTACTTGTCTATGAACTGTATAGGCAACCAAGTAGTCCTTTACCGCGGACGCGGCTATTCGAATAGATCATGTTAACCCTGCAGGGGTGTACTCCTTCATACACGCTCTCACCACTTATCGTCGTTTACACGACATGTACTCGGCAACCTTCAAGCGGAAGCCCAACGTGGGTGTCGGCCACGACCTACCTAATCACCTAAGCCTCCAGTCCAGGTTTATCGCCTATTCAGGTTCCATCCGCAGGGAGTCCGGCCGAGGTTTCCCATACGGCCCCGAACGATGTGAACAGGGTTCCCGGGATACCTAACGGGTATTCGGTACACCGTGCCACGTACCTACCGCATCACAGCCCACCCCTACGGTCAGCGCTGTCCACGGCCTCCAGTAGGCTACAAACACCAGAAACTACTTGCAACTCCTGGACGGAGAACTAGGGTGAATAAGAAGTCGAGAGGGTCCATTGGTTTCGGGCCCAATGCATGGTAGTAGCTGATTCTTAAATCACACATACAGATCTCAGTGCTTAAGGTCGGCTTCAATGAAACAACCCACCATGTACTCCTACATGGCCTCTCATCGATACCTTTACCAAATCGTGTTCACCACACCACTCTCATTACCGGCATAATCATTTCACTCTAGCCCATCACCCAGATGAACCAGACCTGACACGACTCTAAGCATAGCAGGCATAGCAAGGTAGGAACAACACATACATATGGCTCAATCAACTCCTACACATGCTAGTGGGTTTCATCTAGTTACTGTGGCAATGACAGGTCATGCAGAGGAAATGGGTTCAACTACCGTAGCACACAGCAGTTTGAATCGCGTTGTCTTAATGCAGTAAAAGAGAGCAGGAGCGAGAACATGGGATTGTATCGATATGATCAAATGGTTGGTTGCTTGCCTGATGGTTCGATGCACTGATATGGTTCTTCGTTAGGGTAATCACGGTACTCCTCGGAGACAGAACCTGTCGCAAAGGACATCGATACACAAGCATCACCAAACAATGTGCAACAATATGATGCATGCATGAAACATGGCAATATGAGTGTGTTGGGCTAATGCAACTAAAACCAGAGGGGTTTGAACAAATTTGAATCAAGGATTCAAATTTCAAACTCAAACATGGCCTCTTTAAGTGCTTTTCCTTATTCTGCTTAAAACATCAATTTAACTTGTTTGATCATGCATGAAAATGGTACAGATGGATAGATTGGATTTTTCTGATCATTTTTCATATATAACTTGTCCAATTTGGAGTTACAGAATAAAAGTTATGAATTTTTGAAGTTTAATTAATATTCTGGAATTTCCTGATTTAATTTAAATCCAGAAAATCAATTACTGCGTCAGCCTGACGTCAGTGTGACGTCAGCAGGTCAACGGAACAGGTCTGGGTCAAACCTGACAGTGGGTCCCGCATGTCAGGGTGATTATTTTAATTAAAAGTTAATTAAAACTAATCCTGTTTAATTAACAGGGCTGGGCCCCACCTGTCATTGACTCAGGGGAGTCAACCAGGGCCCACCCGTGGTCAAAGTCAAAGTCGGCTGCCGGCGTTTAGTCGCCGGCGAGCCCGACGCGGCGGCGGAAGTGGTTTTGGTCATTTCGGCCACCAGAGGGGCCGCGGAGACCACCGGAGTGGAGCTGAGGTCGACCCGCAGCTCTTGGCGGAGTCCGTTGGGGTCGGGGTGGCCGGAGTCGACGGCGGCGAGCTCGGCTGCGGCCGCCGGGGTTCGGTCGTGCACGGGAACGGTGCTGGAGCTCGAAGTCGAGCAAAGCGAGGCGCTAGGGATGCTCTACGGGGTCTTGCGAACTCGTTGGACTCGCCGGGGTGACCAAATGGTCACCGGAGCTGCGTCGACGGCGAGCTCGGCGACGGCGGAGGTTCGGCCGTGGTGGGGAGGAGGCTGCGGTGGGGAAACGAGGGGGAGAAGAGGGGGAAACGGTGGCGTAGCTCACCGCGGTTGCAGTGGGCGTCGAAGCGGGCTCGGGGACGTGCCAGAGACGACGAATTCGACGGCGACGATGATCGGAGCCGAAGAGGGGAACGGCGACGTGGCGGCGATGCAGGGCTTCCGGGGACCCGTGGAGCGGTGGGGAGGAAGAGGGAGTAGTGGCGGAGCTTCTGAGCTAGTCGGGGGAGCGAGGGGTGGCCGGAGATGGCTGCTGTGGCGAACGGCGGTGACGGTGGTGTTCGGCCGTGAGAGAGAGAGCGAGGGAGAAGAAAGAAAGAGCCAGGGAGAGTGAGAGAGAGCAGGGGGGATCGGGACGGGCTGCGGGCGTCGTCCACGCGGCCAGGGGTCGTCGGCAAGCAGGAGGTGGCCGCGCGGCCGTGCGCGCGCGAGCACGCAGCAGCTTCGGGGCGAGGGGAGGAAGACGACGGAGGGCTACAGTGCTGGGCTGGGTCGGCTGCTGGCTGGGCCGGCCAGCTGGCTGGGCCGCACAGGGGGGAGCCCAGGTAAGTTTTTCCCTTTTTCTTCTGTTTTCTGTTTTATTTAATATATCTGCAACTTTGTTGAATTTAATAAAATACCTAGGCAACTTCAAAAATCACCAAACTATTCCTGGCCCATAGTTGGATTATTTCCAACATGAAACATTTTAGTTTGGAGATATTTGAGCATTTAAATATTTTATATTATTTTAAATGCCCAAATTCAAATATTTATGATTTAATTCAAAAACCCTAGGATGGCCTAGGAAAATGTGCACCATTTTTGGCAGAGGTTCTGAACCAAGACAAAAATGATGGGCATTTTAGAAGGGCATTTCAGGTTCATTGAAAAATTATTTTAGTAACCCTAGTTGGTTTCAGAGGGGACTGGGGGTTCTGTCATCCCCATTTCAAGTTTCTGATGAATGAGTAAACATGATGCAACACTCTAATGCATGACTAGCTAGGGTGTGACATCCGGCGACCTCCAACTTCGGCCAGCGTTTTCCAGCGATCCTCGTTTTCCGTGCCACGAAACCCTAGATCCAGTCTGGAGGGGTAATTTTCCACTAAGTCTTTACCTCCGAAACATATTCAGGCCTTGTTCATCATGCCATAACTTTATGTGTGCTGCTCCATTTTGTGCATGCAATATATCAAAGTGTTCATCATGATGTGATCTTCATTTTGTTCCTTTGTGACATGCTTGTTTGAGCCCATCTTTATGCCCAAATCATGGATGCAAGAGTGTTGTAAATTGTTAGGTGCTGATTCTTAGCAGAGTATGATGATTTTTCATTTTTGCCACATTTGTTGTGTGCTTCTTGTGAACATGAGCTCTACACGTGTTTTGGACTATGCCATGCCATATTTACAGGGGTGTATGCCATGTATTTTTGTGATCTTTGTGGTGACTAGCACAAGCATGCAAAGTAGCCTTCGTGATATTGCTGATTTCAGGGACTTAGGATTTCACTAAGTCATTTTCCTACTATTATTTTTATGCCATGTAACCAGATGCTACGGAGTGATCCATGCTTGTTTTGAGTATCTTCAGTAAGGATGATTTTGACATGTGGTTATGCTATATCCATCCATGCCCATGTTTGCATTTATGGAGTGCCCTAGCATGACTTAATCTTGCTCTACTTTTGCTATAAAATGTTCCTGGCAGATTGTTTACATGTTAATCAATTTTGCCATGGTTGTTGTAGTTGATCCAAGCATGCTATAAACTAGTTCTTGCCATGGTTAACCTTATGAAAATGTCATCTTGCTGTTGATATGATTAGTTTGTCATGCAATGTCTTGTGGTGAGTGAATCCAGCTCACAAAGATGCCTTGATTATTTTGTATATGCCATGCTCAGTTTTCTGCCAAGTCTGAATCTGTTAACGAAACTTGCTATGTTTACATGGGTGCCATCGTATTTGTTGTGCCATTTTAGCTCATGGTCAGTAAGGGACCTTTATTCTATGATTTGAGTAGATTAATGCCATGCCTTTGTTTGCTATGTTCTGGTTCTGTAGCATGTTGTTTGCTTGCTCTAAACCTGGCTTCCTCATGTTAATTCCTGACATGTTAGTATTTTCACAAAGTCTGTGAAGCTGATATCTTTTGCACTTTTTCCATGCTTGTTTGAACCTGTTCTAGTGTGTTTTAGCCGTAGCTCAATGTTCATATTTTGTTAAGCATCTTGAGTAGATTACTTCCATGTGCTTTGTTGTTATGTTGGAGTGCAGTAGCTTAGTTTCTAGTTGCATTCTAGATGGCATCGTGCTGTTAATCGCAGAATTGTGCCATTCTTGTTTTGCTTGCCATTTGCAAACCGTGCATCCGATTCCGGTGATCTTTATATCGATTTCGACCGAAATCAACTCATCTTTCTAGCGGCGCACTTGGTTTGCCAAGTTGATGCCTTGATGAATCTTTTCCTTCTGGAGCCCGCATATGCATTGCATATCACATCTCGCATATCATGCCATGTTTTGCATCATGTTACTTGCGCATTGCTTCGTGATTGATTGTTGGTCCTTTGCTTGTGTTCTTTCTTTGGGTAGAGCCAGGAGACGAGTACGTGATCGAGGAACCCGTTGAGTACGCTTATGAGGATCAAGCTTTCGTCAACCGGAGAACTTTGCAGGCAAGATGACCATAACCTCAAAATCACTTCTATCTTTGCTTGCTAGTTGTTCGCTCTTTTGCTATGTAGCGATACCTACCACTTGCTATAACATGCCTCCCATATTGCCATGTCAAGCCTCTAACCCACCTTTCCTAGCAAACCGTTGTTTGGCCATGTTACCGCTGTGCTCAGCCCCTCTTATAGTGTTGCTTGTTGCAGGTGAAGATGGAGTTTGTTCCTTGTTGGAACATGTTTATTATTGGGATATCATTATTATATCTTGTTTACTTTAATGCACCTATATACTTGGTAAAGGGTGGAAGGCTCGGCCTTATGCCTGGTGTTTTGTTCCACTCTTGCCGCCCTAGTTTCCGTCATATCAGTGTTATGTTCCTTGATTTTGTGTTCCTTACGCGGTTGGGTGTTATGGGAACCCCTTGATAGTTCACCTTGAATCCTCCAGCAAGGCCCAACCTTGGTTTTACCATTTGCCACCTAAGCCTTTTCCCTTGGGTTTCGTAGACTCAAGGGTCATCTTTATTTTAAACCCCCGGGCCAGTGCTTCTCTAAGTGTTGGTCCAACCTGAGCGATGTCTGGCGCCCCCTGGGCAACCAGGGTCTATGCCAACCCGACGCCTGGCTCATCCGGTGTGCCCTGAGAACGAGATATGTGCAGATCCTATCGGGATTTGTCAGCACATTCGGGCGGCTTTGCTGGTCTTGTTTTACCATTGTCGAAATGTCTTGTAACCAGGATTCCGAGTCTGATCGGGTCTTCCTAGGAGCAGGAATATCCTTCGTTGACCGTGAGAACTTGTGATGGGCTAAGTTGGGACACCCCTGCAGGGTTTTCAAATTTCCAAAGCCGTGCCCGTGGTTACGGGCAGATGGGAATTTGTTAATATCTGGTTATAGAAAACTTGAAACTTAATTTAATTAAAATGAATCAACCGCGTGTGTAGCCATGATGGTCTCTTTTCGGTGGAGTCCAGGAAGAGAACACGGTCTCATGTTATGCTTGAACGTAAGTAGCTTCACGATCACTTCTTGATCATTATTAGCTTCTCGACCGTGCTTTGCTTCTCTTCTTGCTCTCTTTTGCGTAAGTTAGCCACCATATATGCTAGTGCTTGCTGCAGCTCCACCTCACTACCCTTTCCTACCTTTAAGCTTAAATAGTCTTGATCGCGAGGGTGTGAGATTGCTGAGTCCCCATGACTCACAGATACTTCCAAAATAGATGCAGGTGCCGATGATGCCAATGCAGGGGACGCTACCGAACTCAAGTGGGAGTTCGACGAGGATTCTGGCCGTTACTACGTGTCTTTTATGGATGATCATTAGAGGAGCCCAGTTGGGGCGATCGGGGATCTAGCATTTGGGGTTGTCTTTCTTTATTTGGTTCCGTAGTCGGGCCTTGATTGTATTCTGGATGATGTATGGTATATTTATGTATTTTGTGAAGTGGCGATTGTAAGCCAACTCCTTATCCCTTTCTTATTCAGTACATGGGATGTGTAAAGATTACCCCTCTTGCGACATGCCTACCATGCAGTTATGCCTCTAAGTCGTGCTCCGACACATGGGAGATATAGCCGCATCGTGGGTGTTACACTAGACGAGGTGTGTCTGGGCACTTGTGAGCCAGCGCGGGACTCACGAGGCCCTACCTCAAGGTGGGTTGTGCCTAGTCTTGATTCTTGTTCGCTGTCTTGGTCCTGCGAGGTGGTCAGACAACCTGCGCCGAACGAATCTCCTGAGGTTATCGCGTGAGAAAGCCAAGCACCAACGACCCAAGGAGGTGACTTGAACGGGGCCAGCCTGCCAGACAGAGCTCAGCCATTGGATTTATCGATGCTGCAGGGACGGACCCGAGCACAAACGCCGTGCCTAACCCTCTCACGTGAAGAGTCCTGAAGAAAGACGACCGGCGCATGGCTCCCGCGGTGGGCGACATTCAAGCAGGTGATAATCATAGATAGATTAAGCACGGAAGGAAAACTAGCTCAGGTAAACGCATGAACGATACGCGCCACTGGGTCCAGCCCGAGCGGCTTGGGCATGATGCAGCCCGAGGGGCGCCCCCAGCAAGGTAAGCTGAAGACATAAAAAAGAAGGGATACATGCCACAGGGACGGACCCACGCGGCCTGGGAATAATGCAGCCCCCTGGGCGCTCCCAGCTAAATGAACTTGGAAAGTGTCACCTGGTTCCGTTGATGAAGGGGTGTTGACGCAGCTGAGGGTACGCGGCGAAGGGGTTGCCCCTGACGAGCCACCGGGGCCCTGAGCCTCGGGAGGCTCTGGGGGTCCAGGTGGTTCCTTGAGGACCGTCGCCATCTCCGCCAAGACTGCGTGGTGCCTGGCCTCTTGACCCGCCATGATGCTCCGCAGGTTGCACTAGAAGGCAGCAACCACGCTCGGTAGGCCAAACGGCATACGAACATAGCTGTGAGGTGGACCTTCGTAGCTCCCAACACGTGAAGGCCAGAAGCGCTCCTGAGATGCGGCTCAGTTGAGCCCTGGTATGTCGATGCAGACGCGCAGCTCACCACCCTCACCTAGGTGGGGAGCAACGCCAGGTGGGCAGTGGTCGCCGCGTATTGCTCTTGCTTCCTGAAGCTCCTGAGATACCTTGGTGATGAACTCCTGAGCGCTGGGCGCTCCTTGCCCAGTGTCCTCCCGAGGGAGACATGCCACGAAACACGCCTCCAAGTGGTGCCCAAGCGCCTCCCTCGTGACGTTGGCAAGGTCTGAGGCCCTCCAGAAGAGAGCCCCCGAGCCCTACCCGAGGTGGGCGCCAGGCGCGTCTTCCTATGTGACAGAGGGAGTGGCCCCTGGTGCGGGCGCTGATCCTGATGAGGTGCCACTTGCGGCGCTACCCTCCTGAGGTCCGACACGGAGTAGCTACTTCTTCTTCTTGGGGATGACCTCAGGAGGGTACTGAGCTGCATTGTTGTCGGGGTCTTCGATTGACGCTGCTTGGAAGGCGCGCTCGAGGGAGCACACCTCATCTCTTTCTTCGTAGGGGACCGTGATGATCCCGCCGCTTCCTGGCATCTTGAGGACATTGTAGCCGTGGTGCGTCACTGCCATGAACTTGGCCAGGGCCAGATACCCGAGGATGGCATTGTATGGCAGACGGATGTGGGCGACGTCGAAGTCGATGAGATTGGTGCGGTAGTTGTTACGTTCTCCAAAGGTGACTAGGAGGTGGACCTGACCTATCGACGTGGTGGAGCTGTCGGTCAGTCCTGAGAAAGGCTTGGTGGGCTGAAGCTGGTCATACAGGACTTGGAGGTTGTCGAACGTGTCGACGAACAGGACGTTGAGCCCTGCGCCGCCATCGATGAGAGTCTTGACGGAGCATCGGGAGGACCCCGGCGGTAGCCACGCACTTGAGCTGATCTGTCGAGCTGAATGTGATGGCGCATTGGGACCATCTGAGCGGGCGCGTGGCCTCGAGCTTGGGGATGACTGCATTCACTTCATGAGCAAACTGTTTGAAGATACGCTGTGAGGCTGGGGCTTGAGCTCCGCCCAAGATGCATGCGATGGCATGCGGCTCCTGGAAGCCCCCAGCCCCCTCATCCTGATGGTGGTCGTCATTCCTTCTCGATGGTGGCGGTAGTGGACGGAGACCGGCGTTGCCCTGAGGATGATCCTCACGAGGCTGATCCCTCCAAGCGCCCTCGTGAGGCTGATCCTGCCAGCGGTCCTCACGAGGCCGGGTGCGCCACTCCTGGCGCAGGCCACGGTCATCCCAGCGTCCGCCACCACATCCTCCTCCTCGGCCGTAGCCCCGGTTGTTGTGCTCGGGGCATCGACTGAAGTGTCCTTCTCGAATGGCTCTGAGCTCTTGACAGTCGCTGGTGTTGTGGCTATGCAGGTTATGGAAGGCGCGGAATGGTCGGCTGCTCTTGGATGACACGACAGGTCCCTGCCGTGCTTTGTGTCCGGCTCCGACGTGAGCACGGCTGCTCCCTTGAGCTTCACGTCTTTGTCCTTGGCTTTCTTCTCCTCTAGGTCCGCAGCCGGGAGCTCGAGGAGGGAGAGGCGCCCCTCCTCTGCTCTTGCGCACTTGGTCGCCAGGTTGAATAGCTCCAGAGACATGCATAGCTCCTCGTGGATGGCGAGCTCCTCCTTCATCTTGACGTCGCAGATGCCATCAAAGAATGCGAAAATGATGGCCTCATCCATCACCTTGGGGATCTTGAGGCGAACGTTGTTGAAGCACTGGATGTACTTCTGGAGGGTCTCTCCTGGTTGTTGCTTGACGCGGCGTAGGTCACCCGCAGCCGGTGGGCGGTCTTGAGTGCCCTGGAAGTTGGCAACGAAACGGTCGCGCATCTCGTACCAGGAGGAGATCAAGCCTGGAGGAAGGTTCAAGAGCCAGGAGCGGGCACCATCCTTGAGAGCCATGGGGAACCAGTTCGCCATGACTTTCTCATTGCCGTTGGCCACCTCGATGCTCAGCTCGTAGAGCTGCAGGAACTCCACGGGGTCGGGGGTGCCGTCATAGCGAGGAGGCAGATCCGGCTTGAACTTGCCCGGCCAAGCGACACTACGCAGCTCAGGGGTGAAGGCGCGGCAGCCTGCCGTGGTCACCGGGACTCTGCGTTGGTGGACAACTTGTCCTTGATGGGGTCCATGGACCACCGCCGCAGGTGGCACGCGGTCTTGCCGTGGCGGCGCAGGGAGCGCGGGGGCGTTTTCTCGCGGTCGAGGGGCCGCACACCTGGGCGCCAAGACTCCGTCTTGGGGTAGAGGTGGTGGAGGTGCTCCATGGGCCATGCCGCCCGCGTCTGGCGGAGGGCAAGGCAGCGAGAGGGATGGTGCAGGGGAGCCCCCTGCGGCACTGACAAGCTCAGCGATGCGGTCGAGCCAGTCCTCGTAGAGGTCATCGATGGGGCGGTAGCACAGGAGCTCGCACGCCATGCACAGAGCAGCATGCGCGTCCATGGGAGCGCAACGAGCGTGGGATGACGAACCGGCCGGGGTCGGTGATGGAGTGGCGGTGCGGCCGTCCCGCCGCACCGTGGGGTGCAACGAGGATGCTTGCTGCTTGTTCCCCGCCGGGATGGTGGCGGCGTTGGCGGCAGGCGACGGAGAACGACGAGGTGGCCCGCCGACGTGAGCCGTCTGAGCAATGCGGGCGGTGAGGGCAGCCCGACGCTCAGCGCGAGCGCGGCGAGCATCCGCCATGGAGACGATGAAGTACCAGGATGCAGAGCGACGGAAGGGAATCTTCAGCGCACGCCTACCTGGTGCGCCAAATGTCAGATCTCAGGTTCCGGCAAAACCCTCAAGGTTCGAACACTAGGGTGCGCACGAAGATCTCCCCCTACCAATCCACGTTCTAGCTTCGCTAAGATCTCATGGGCTAACTCGACGAACTTGCAACACAAAGGACACAAGATTTATACTGGTTCGGGCCACCGTTGTGGTGTAATACCCTACTCCAGTGTGGTGGTAGTGGATTGCCTCCCGGGTTAAGGATGAACAGTACAAGGGAAAGAACAGCCTCCTGAGGAGAGGTGTTCTTGTGCTTGGTGAACTTGTGGTTGTCCAGATCTCTCCTTTTCCCTCTCCTAGCTATGGTGGTGGCTAGTCCTATTTATAGAGGCCCTGGTCCTCTCCCCAAATATTTAGCGGGAAGGGAGCCAACAACGGCCAATTTGAAAGGGGACAACTAGTACAGCTTATCCTGACAAAAGCAGTCTTCGCCTGCAAAAGGCTCTGGTGGTGACGCCGCCTTGGGCCACATGGTGAACTCCGTCTTACCGTCATGCTGGTCTTGGTCTCGTTGCACTGATATGGAAACCTTTGCTTGATGCCTCGGTACTCCGTGCCTGCGCTTGCTTCCTTAGCACCAAAGGGGAAACAAGGACACTATGCGCGCTGGCGCCCGCCTGGCGCCCGCCTGATCTTGATCGTCATGGCTCATGTCACTGAAACCTTGCGAGGTTTGCCATGCCTTGAACTCTCCGCCCGTCGCGAGCCAGCCTGGTGAGGGCGCTCCCGAGGAGGTCTTGTGTCGTCCGCCTCGCGAGGGTCTTGAGTGCTTGTTGGTGAAGATGGGCCGTACGGGCCCGCTCACAGAGCCACGCCGTGGGCCCCAAGCAGGAAAGTCTGGGGACCCCCGTTCCCAGAACATCGACAAGCATGAATCCATTCAGGTTCCATGAAGGCTTCAACAATTTTCTTGGGTTCAGATATGGAGACAAATGCACAGTGCCCACAGAAATTTGCTAGTTGTGTCGCTCTTGAACGAGTAAGGGGACCTGGTGCATTGATGCTATCAATTATCTTCTCAATATGTACTTCATTTGCAACACGAGGGTGAACTGGACGAAGATTTTGCTCTTGCGGATCATTGTCTTCATCTTCAACATTGGCTTCAGGCTGAGCAGAGTCTTCGGGTTGATTTGGTGCAAAAATGATAAGTTCCTCTTCAGCCTGTGCCTCTAAAGGTATGATTTATCCAGTACCCATAAGCTTGATGGATTCACTTGGTGAGACTTCATCTAGCACATTTGGCAGTGCTCTCTTTGTGAGCCGTTAGTTTCATCGAACTGCACATTCACAGTTTCAACCACTTTTTAGTGAAAGAGGTTGAATACTCTGTAGGAGTGCAAATCCTTTCCGTAACCAAGCATAAAACCTTCATGTGCTTTTGGTGCAAATTTTGAAGTGTGATGCGGATCTTTGATCCAGCACCTAGCACCAAATACTCTGAACTAGCTTACGTTTGGCTTCTTACCAGTTAGTAGCTAATATGATGTCTTCTTTAGAAGCTTGTGAAGATAAACACGGTTGATGACATGGCATTCAGTATCAATAGCTTCAGGCCAGAACTTCCTTGGAGTCTTGTACTCATCAAGCATCGTCCGAGTCATCTCAATGAGTGCCCTGTTCTTGCGCTCCATGATGCCATTCTGCTGAGGTGTGTATGGAGCAGAGAACTCATGAGTGATGCCCAATGTACCAAGATAGGTGTCGAGGCCGGTGTTCTTGAACTCTGTGTTGTTGTCACTACTGATGTGCTTGATCCTGATGCCATAGTTCATCATGGCACGATTGGCAAATCATCTGAAGACATCCTGCACTTCAGTCTTGTAGAGAATTATATGCACCCAGGTATATCTAGAGTAATCATCAACAATAACGAACCCATAGAGACAAGCAGTGGTAGTAAGTGTGGAGTAATGAGTAGGGCCGAATAGGTCCATGTGAAGCAGCTCGAAAGGACGTGATGTC
>NC_057800.1:227462918-227550418 GCF_018294505.1 Triticum aestivum | reverse complement strand
CACAATGACTCTTGGATGCTCAGAACGCGATGCCTAACCGGCTGGAGGATTCACAGTCCTCAAGTGTAACAAGTCTTCAGATCACGCAGACAGAAAGACTTCAGTGATGCCTACCACTCTTTGGCTCTGGGTGTTTAGGGCTTTGTCCTCGCAAGGATTTCTCTCTCAAAGCTTCTGAGGTGGGTTGCTCTCAAATGACAAAAGTCGTGCACTAACTCTGAGCAGCCACCAATTTATGGTATAGGGGGTGGGCTATTATAGCCAGGAGGCAACCCGACCTGATTTGTCTGAAATGACATGGGTCACTAAGGAACTGACACGTGTCCAACAGTTAGATTTCAAACACACGTGGCAGCTTGACTTGAGCTACAAGTAAAGCTGACTTATCCAGCTCTGGATAAGATCTGCTCTCATTGTCTTTGTTCGAAGACTTAGGATTTGGTTGAGCATCACTTCAGTCACTCTGACTTTGTTCACTTGGACCCCACTTAATAGTATGGTGGATCCTATGACTCAACAAAGAAGAAAAGGAAACTACGAAACAACTATGTCTTTGCAATCCATAGTCTTCATGCGATGTCTTCTCATGTCATAGTCTTCAATGTGAATCTCCTCATAGACCACCATTGTCTTCATTGTCTTCACACATTTTTCGGGGTCATCTCTGGTAGGTAAACCAAATCAGGGAGGGACTACTACATGTGTTATCCCACAATTCTCACAAACACATTAGTCCTTGAACCAAGTTTGTCGTGAATACTCCAAAACCAACTAGGGGTGGCACTAGATGCACTTACAGTGTGTGTGTGTGGGTGTGGGGGGAGGGGGGCAGTGACACTTACATATCTCTACTCTTATAAAAAACAGAGTTGGTGATGATGGTGTTCCTGCCATCCTGCAATATAGGCCATCCGATTTACATCTGATGGATAGGAAGGAAACTATGGCAATTTTGCAAAAAGATACCCACACCCCTCTCCATATTTGCAAATAAGGCATTCCCTCGTTCATCCTTTTCTCCCACAAGATAAACTACTCATACAAATGCATCTTGATGTTCCGTGCAAAGCATGGACATCTTGCTAGTAGGGAGAAGAAGTTTGTGTGACACATATCTATGTTAAGGGATAGATAGATAGGATGTGTGCGACACTTACTTAAAGCATCATAGAGATAAACAAATGGTGTGCATGCAAGTGCCAGAAAAATGAAGCGAGAAACAATGTCTAAGTGTGCGCGCGTGTGTGTCTGTGTGTGTGTGAGAGAGAGAGAGAGAGAGAGAGAGAGAGAGAAAGCAAAATCTCAAAACAAAAGGTGCTCTGCTGGAATCCCATTGTATGTATTCATATGGTTCCAGAACTCGAGTTAACCTTAGGCATATGTGTGAGAGACATAATTATACTTTGAGACATTAGTGGCTGTGGGTGGGCGGAATTAAAGGGGTGGGCGTGTTCGAGAGACTTGTAGGAAGGGGTAGAAAGACGAATTCTAATCTTGACGGAGGGAGAGAAGTACATGAAGTGTGCTTGTGTGATTTCGATGCCCACGGGGAAATGAGATATGTATGCGTGTGAGATAGATTGCACAAATCATTCATGTATCACTATCTAGCATCGTGGACGTGCATCGCTTGAACATAAATCAATATCTACTTCGTATCGTGGCCAAAGGTACAATATCGATTCAACGCTATAAAGATTGGACACTCACATATCACATTTTTCTATCTAAATATACCTTTTCGATTGTGCATGCCAAAGTTACAGTGATGTTTCTTCAAACAACCAATGTAGCTATCATGCACATGCACCATTGTTACTCTTGCATTCAAATTCATTAGTCTTGGATGATTTAAGGTTCTATTATGAAGTAATATATGAAATATTCATATATGAATTCAATGGGTACGCAATTTATGAAATGGAGGCTATGTAATCATATGAGGTAACACTTTTAAGTAGTGAACTACAATATCCATATCTTTTGTGGGACTACAATATCCATTTCTTTTTGTGCGCCTCTACACTAACACGTCAATGCATTATTTTTAAAGTAAATAACCAATGGCACTAAATTATATATTTACACGAGAAATACATAGGCTAAGCGTTTGATCCTTTTTTTGAACGCGCCTCTACACACGTACGATTAGTCGCGCCTGTGTGAACGTCCAAGTTATCGGTGCATCATCCCGAGTTATTGTCTTTTTTCTGGGGTGGACTTCACACCAGTTATTAACCGCTGATGCTTGCCCGGTGTACACAGTCTTGCATGACCTTCTTGCTAGCACGGTCCAAAATTAGTTGAAACTTGATACAAATGATCCTGCGGGCGGCAAAATCTCCCGCCTCCTTCTAAAATTTCTGCCACCTAGTCTTTAGCATGCGAAATTCCCCTTTTGTCCTTGGTGCACGGAGAACAACAGTTACAATACTGCCCTCATCTACATAATAGGTCGGGGCTGCTTTGGTAACTTCCGGTTCCCGCCACCACACTGCACCCCCATTTCCTCCCCCCTTCCTGCAAAAATGACTAACTCCATAGCACGAGAGCATCTTACATGACGCCGTCCGTACTTCATCGGACTTTCTACTCCTCCCCTCTCGAAACCCTAAACTGCTCATCCACCGGCATACCAGAGCCCATTCACTGCCAGCAGCGTCCACCTCGCCGGATATGATTCTGCGGCCGCATCTACCCCTCCCACCTCCACTAGAAACAAGTAGACTGCTCATCCACATCAGTTCAGGATCCCATTCAGTGTCGGCCTTGTCCATGGCGTCGGATCTGGTTCGTGGTACTCTCGTCAACTGCAGCACATCTGCAACGGCTCATTCATACTCCCCACTGGAGACGCTTCGTGCACAACCCTCGGAGCCACCCCACTGACGGCCCCGTCAGCCTCTGGTCCTCTATGCTGACACCTTCCTCAACCCTACCAGAGCCGCTTTGCCGACACCATCGCCAATCCTACCGGAGTAGCTTTGCCTATACCATTCTCAACCCTACCGGGGCCGCTTTGCCAACTCACAAGCCCACGGCCTCAGATCCGCTTCGTCGCACCCTCATCCACAGCCGCAGATCCACATCATCGACACCATCCTTAACCCAACCACCGGAGCAGCTTCACCGACACCCTCGTCCACGGCCACATATCCGCTTCACCCACACCGTAGTACACCCTACCGGAGCCGCTCCACAAACACCCTACTCGACGGTTCTAGATCTCCTTACCGGACCCCGACAGCCAGCGCAGCTTCATCACCCTTGACGTTTCTAACCTGATTCCCACCGTCTGGCAAGATGCCAAGCACCCGCCACGGCCTAGGTACTTGTCACCTTTAAACCCATCCTGCATCACCTGCCCGATGTAATTCAAATATACTAACAGGTCATTGTTACCTGTTATGCAGCTGGCAAAAACTACAAGGATGATGTTTCTTCTGGATCTAACAGCTTGGCCAACCAAGATCCTGGGCTGAGGCATTGCTATGATCTTACAAGTGTGTCCCTCTCTCTTGTATTATTTTGTGCCTGCCAGTGTGCTTTGCTAGGATTTTTGACCAGTAATCCCTTTGTGCAGACAATATTTCTACTATTGGCTGCTAAATTAGATATGTAGATGTCATACATGATACTACCTCGTACCTCCATTCCTAAATATAAGTCTTTCTAGAGATTCCACTATAGGCCACATACGGATCAAAATGAGTGAATCTACACTTGAAAATGCATTAATATACATCTGTATGTGGTCCATACTAGAATCTCTACAAATACATATATTTAGGAATAGAGGTAGTACATTACACAAAATCATAGGTGGCATGTAGGAATTCTAGTGCACTGCATTTAGGCTCCCTTAGAGTGCCTGCTAGTCCAGCACACAGAGTCATGGCTAGTTTATGCTACGCACACAATCGTTAATTGGTGGTTTAAATATGCGCAAGGGATATGCAATGTATTATCATGTAGAGATGTCTGAAATTAGCCGTGTCAACTTCCAAATGGGGTTATACAATGAAAAAGTACAAGATGTATGTGGCAATTTCATGGAACATCGCAAAAAAAGGAGACGCAGTGGTGAGCCTATACAGTGTGCTATGGTAGGTCAATCCTCCATTGCAATCATCATGACATGTGATTTGTATGACAGTTCTATCGGCCAAATTTCCTAGGGACAAATTTTACGAGTTATCCTAAGAAAATAAGCACTTGTGAATATAAGCTCTAGGTAATAAGCCAACCAGTTCTTTTCATTGACTTCCTTTTCAGCTTATCTTTGGTATGATCAGTGAAAAGTCTAGATTGCATTATATTTTGTCATTTTGCTCCCCATATGAAAATTAATTTGACTTGCAAACATCACAAATTAAACCCAATGCAGTAATTAATATGATAGGAAAATAGACCATCACTATTTGTTCAAAATGCAAATACAAAGATACCATCTACTTGGCACAATCTACTTTGGTCAATGTCTTCCATAGAGATCCCATTGCCTAATTTAAACGAAGAACACATGGCCCACATTTAAATGAAGAAAAATTATTTATTGAAATTCGATGGTCCAAGTGGCTGGTTATTATCATATAGCAACACCACCTGAAAGCATCA
Source organism: Triticum aestivum (assembly GCF_018294505.1). Lineage (NCBI taxonomy): Eukaryota > Viridiplantae > Streptophyta > Magnoliopsida > Poales > Poaceae > Triticum > Triticum aestivum. The sequence continues at coordinate 227,545,801 of NC_057800.1, read as the reverse complement.
TATAGCAGCAACAGCTCATAGCAACTCATCATACAACAACAACATCAGCAGTAGTGTGCAATTCATCATATAGCAGCAGCAGCTCATAGCAATTCATCATATAGCAGCAGCAGGAGTAGCTCATAGCAATTCATCATATAGCAGCAGGAGCAGCTCATAGCAATTCATCATATAGTAGCAGCAGGAGCATCTCATAGCAATTCATCATATAGCAGCAGCAGGAGCAGCTTATAGCAACTCATCATATAGCAGCAGCAGCTCATAGCAATTCATCATATAGCAGCAGCAGCTCATAGTAATTCATCATATAGCAGCAGCAGGAGCAGCTCATAGCAATGCATCATATAGCAGCAGCAGAAGCAGTTCATAGCAATTCATCGTATAGTGGATCAGAAGGAAAATCTAGCAAAAATTTAGAGGAGATCCTCACCTTGTTGGATGAGCTCATCCTTCAACAACACCTCAAGGCCATGGCCTGGGAGGAGGGGAGGGGGAATAAGGTGCCTTCTACCGTAGTGTGGCATCAGCCGTAGTTGTGCGGCGCCCGCCGGAGTAGTGCGTTGGACGGGCCATAGTGGAGTAGCTGTCGGAGACCATGAGAATGAGGGGCGGCACCAGAGGGAGGAGCAACCGGGGAGATTTGGTCCTACCCGCATGTAGCCTAGCTGGACAGAGCATCGTCGAGGACCAGGCCAGATGGGACCACCGATGACAGCTCGCTGGAGGAACCCTAGCGCTGCAGGTAGGGGATCAAGGTAGAGGGAAAGGGGAGAGGAGATGCAAGCGGGCAGGGAAATGAATGCTTGCGTGTTTGTTTTTTACTTGAGGGTCAGGTGTGATGCGGGCATGAGCAGTTGCATTTTGAGTGTAATATAGGCAGACAACAGAGTCATTTCACTATTCCCCTTCCCTTCAATTTTTAGTGAGCTTCTACCCGAAACACCCCCCTCCAAAGCGAAATAAGTTAATCCTAAGCCCATAACTCAAAAATGACTTCTTTACATCTTTTATGGCTTATTTTGACAATAAGCTCTGAAAAGGTGGAATATAACTGGCCCTTAACCTGCAATTCAATTGTGCATGCAATGATGAATCACTCCTGCCTGCTATAATATACATTTAGGCTTCATTGCTACCTCTCAAGCATGCGTTGGTTTTCCCTTGAAGAGGAAAGGGTGATGCAGCAAAGTAACGTAAGTATTTCCCTCAGTTTTTAAGACCCAAGGTATCAATCCAGTAGGAGACTACACGCAAGTCACCTAGTACCTGCACAAACAAACAAGAACTTTGCAACCAACACGATAAAGGGGTTGTCAATCCCTTCACGGTCACTTACGAAAGTGAGATCTGATAGAGATAATAAGATAAATATTTTTGGTATTTTTGTTGTATAGATTGAAAAGTAAAGATTGCAAAATAAATAGTAAACTAGAATTGTAGATCGGAAACTTATATGATGTAAAGTAGACCCGGGGGCCATAGGTTTCACTAGTGGCTTCTCTCAAGATAACATATACTACAGTGGGTGAACAAATTACTGCCGAGCAATTGATAGAAAAGCGCATAGTTATGATGATATCTAGGCATGATCATGAACATAGGCATCAGTCTGTGTCAAGTTGACCGAAACGATTCTGCATCTACTACTATTACTCCACACATCGACCACTATCCAGCATGCATTTAGAGTATTAAGTTCATAAGAACAGAGTAACGCACTAGGAAAGATGACATGATGTAGAGGGATAAACTCAAGCAATATGATATAAACCCCATCTTTTTATCCTCGATGGAAACAATACAATGCGTGTCGGTTCCCTTTATGTCACTGGGATCGAGCACCGCAAGATTGAAGCCAAAGCTAAGCACTTCTCCCATTGCAAGAAAGATCAATCTAGTAGGCCCAACCAAACTAATAATTCGAAGAGACTTGCAAATATATCAAATCATGCATATAAGAATTCAAAGAAGAGTCAAATATTGTTCATAGATAATCTTAATCATAAACCCACAATTCATCGGATCTCGGCAAACACACCGCAAAAAGAATTACATCGAATAGATCTCCAAGAACATTGAGGAGAACTTTGTATTGAGAACCAAAGAGACAGAAGAAGCCATCTAGCTAATAACTATGGACCCGAAGGTCCGTGGTAAACTACTCACATATCATCGGAGAGGCTATGGTGTTGATGCAGAAACCCTCTGTGATCGAATTCCCCTCCGACAGATCACCGGAAAAGGTCCCCAGATGGGATCTCATGGGTACAGAAGGTTGCAGCGGTGGAAAAGTGGTTTCGTGGCTCCCCTGGATGTTTTTAGGGTATAAGAGTATATATAGGCGAAAGAAGTAGGTCCGTGGAGCTGCAAGGGGCCCACGAGGGTGGGGGCGCGCCTGGCCCCCTTGGGCGCGCCGCCCTACCTCGTGGCCGCCTCACAGCTTCCTTGACGTCCACTCCAAGTCTCCTGGATTGCGTTTGTTCTAAAAAAGATCCTCGCGAAGGTTTCATTCCGTTTGGATTCCGTTTGATATTCCTTTTCTGCGAAACACTGAAATAGGCACAAAAAAACAACAATTTGCACTGGGCTTTCGGTTAATAGGTTAGTCCCAAAAATAATATAAAAGTGTATAATAAAGCCCATAAACATCCAAAACAGATAATATAATAGCATGGAACAATAAAAAATTATAGATACGTTGGAGATGTATCAAGCATCCCCAAGCTTAATTCATGCTCGTCCTCGAGTAGGTAAATGATAAAAATAGAATTTTTGATGTGGGATGCTACCTAACATAATTTTCAATGTATTTCTCTTTATTGCGGCATGTATGTTTAGATCAGAAAGATTCTAGATAGAAGTTTACTATTGACATAAAAATAATAATACTTAAAGCAATGCTAACCAAGCAATCATGTCCTACCAAATAAAGCTTATCCCTACAAAGTCATATAGTTTGGCCATGCTTCATTTTCGTCACACAAAATGCTCCCATCATGCACAACCCCGATGACAAGCCAAGCAATTGTTTCATACTTTAGTCTTTTCAAACTTATTCAACTTTCACGCAATATATGAGCGCGAGCCATGGATATAGCACTGTGGGTGGAATAGAATATGATGATGGAGGATGTGTGAGAAGACAAAAAAGGGAGAAAGTCTCGCATTGACGCAGCTAATAAACGGGATATGGAGATGCCCATCAATTGATGTCAATGCAAGGAGTAGGGATTTCCATGCAACGGATGCACTAGATCTATGAATATATGAAAGCTCAACAAAAGTAACTAAGTGGGTGTGCATCCAACTTCCTTGCTCACGAAGACCTGGGGCATTTGAGGAAGCCCATTGTTGGAATATACAAGCCAAGTTCTATAACGAAAAATTCCCACTAGTATATGAAAGTGACAACATAAGAGACTCTCTATCATGAAGATCATGGTGCTACTTTGAAGCACATGTGTGGAAAAAGGATAGTACATTGCCCCTTCTCTCTTTTTCTCTCATTTTTGGGCCTCTTTTTTTATGGCCTTTCTCTTTTTTCGAAGAATTTCCTCACATGGTACAATGCTCTAATAATGAAAATCATCACACTTTTATTTACTTTACAACTCAAGAATTACAACTCGATACTTAGAAAAAAATATGACTCTATGTGAATGCCTTTGATGGTGTATCGGGATATGCAATGAATCAAGAGTGAAATGTATGAAAGAATTATGAAGGTGGCTTTGACACAAATATGATGTCAACTGCATGATCATGCAAGGAAATATGACAATGATGGAGCATGTCATAATAAACGGAACGGTGGAAAGTTGCATGGCAAAATATCTCGGAATGGCTATGGAAATGCCATAATAGGTAGGTATGGTGGCTGTTTGGAGGAAGATATAAGGAGGTTTATGTGTGATAGAGCGTATCATATCACGGGGTTTGGATGCACCGGCGAAGGTTTCACCAACTCTCGAGGTGAGAAAGGGCAATGCACGATACCGAAGAGGCTAGCAATGATGGAAGGGTGAGAGTGCGTATAATCCATGGACTCAATATTAGTCATAAAGAACTCATATACTTATTGCAAAAATCTACAAGTCATCAAAACCAAGCACTATGCGCATGCTCCTAGGGGGATAGATTGGTAGGAAAAGATCATCGCTCGTCCCCGACTGCTATTCATAAGGAAAGCAATCAAAGAACACCTCATGCTTCAAATTTGTCACACAACATTTACCATACGTGCATGCTACAGGACTTGCCAACTTCAACACAAGTATTTATCAATTCTATAATCTTAATTCATGCATATAAGAATTCAGAGAAGAATCAAATATTGTTCATAGATAATCTTAATCATAAACCCACAATTCATGGATCTCGACAAACACAACGCAAAAAGAATTACATCGAATAGATCTCCAAGAACATCGAGGAGAACTTTGTATTGAGATCCAAAGAGAGAGAAGAAGCCATCTAGCTAATAACTATGGACCTGAAGGTCTGTGGTAAACTACTCACACATCATCGGAGAGACTATGGTGTTGATGTATAAGCCCTCCGCGATCGAATCCCCCTCCGGCAGATCGCCGGAAGAGGTCCCCAGATGGGATCTCATGGGTACAGAAGGTTGTGGCGGTGGAAAAGTGGTTTCGTGGCTCCCTGGATGTTTTCAGGGTATAAGAGTACATATAGGCAAAAGAAGTAGGTCGGTGGAGCTGCGAGGGGCCCACGAGGGTGGGGGCGCGCCTGGCCCCCCTGGGCACGCCGCCCTACCTCGTGGCTGCCTCACTGCTTCCTTGACATCCACTCCAAGTCTCCTGGATTGCGTTTGTTCCGAAAAAGATCCTCACGAAGGTTTCATTCCATTTGGATTCCGTTTGATATTCCTTTTCCGCGAAACACTAAAATAGGCAAAAAAAAGAGCAATTTGCACTGGGCTTTCGGTTAATAGGTTAGTCCCAAAAATAATATAAAAGTGTATAATAAAGCCCATAAACATCCGAAACAGATAATATAATAGCATGGAACAATAAAAAATTATAGATTTGTTGGAGATGTAACAATCATCATACATGGCATAACCTAATACATGTGCATTCCATTGTAGAATCTGGAATATGCAATGTTTATGTTATTTCATACATTGCACATGATGTTTAAATGCCCCTTAAATCTAGTCAGTCAAGTGATGGTCTTTAAGCCTCCTTCTTTGCTTCTTTTCTTGATACCCCCTCCTTCCATCTATATAGGGCCTAATATGTTTTTTGAGACCGCCTTTAACTATTGATAAGACTAATAATACATGAGATGTATAATGTGAAAATTATATCATTGGAAGCTCCTTTCATGTACGAATTTGACGGTATGCTTTGTGTAACTTGCATGTCATATATTATTGCTATAACACTTGGTCAAATTTAGCCTCGAAAAACGATTAGGCCCTATATAGATGGAAGGAGGGAGTATGTAAGATTTACTCACACATATGTTGCTTGTTTGCATCAGCCAGCCATACCAGGATTGTTTGCTTTGATTACTTGTTGTTCTTAACCTAACACTCTAACAGAGCTCTTGTCAACGATTTAAACACTAAGGGCTCTGTAGTGGGGGCTTGTCTAACTCATAGGTGACATAAAGGTTTGGCTGTACACTAAAGTAGGCTCTCCAAGAGTACCTGGAGATCTAGTTCGAAGGTATGCCTAGTTTTTACATAGTGCACACATAGCAAATGCTCATTTCATTGTGTGCAAGTGCAAGAGATGTGGAATGTTTCATTATGTGGTGTTGTTTTGTTATGCTCTCATCATTTTGTGTTGTTCACAGACTGGAAAGTATGCATATTTATCTTCCAAAGAGATGAGTAACTAGTTTGTGTCACCTTGCAGAGGGGGTGCAATGAAGATAAGATTGAGGATTTCCAAGTACAAGATGTTAGGAAGGAGCCTTGCAAGAGAAATAGGAGCAGCACTGAGCCTATTCAACCAGTTAAGGTAAGTCACTGCATCCAACTCAACAGTTCAATTCCTTGTTTGTTTCAGGCATAGTTAATTTGCTCTTTTCAATTGCTTTATTTGTCCTCAGTTAATGAGATGCCAAAACAATGATGCCCTATGTTGGGTACTTGTATAACTATTAGTTGACATAATTAAAGGCCTTACCATTTAATTACTCTAGCGAAGTGTGCCTGAAGCTTTGAAGTCTATTAACAACCTATTACTGCATGATGCTCACAATCTAGTTTATACTAGGCTAATGGTTGCATAGTTTTGCTTGCTGTAGTAGGTTTGTATGAATCCCTCTGCTATTCGTTATGCTCCCTAAGACTTTAATTGAGCTACATAATGCCCAACTGCTTTCTTAGTTATACGCAACATGTTGTCTAAATTTGTAACTTGTCTGTGTTTTGGATTTGGCCCCAACATCATGCTCCTCTGGTGAGCTAAGAGAGATTTCTGTATGCAGGCTGCACAGACTACCATTTTTATAATTTTAGAAAATATCACCTTCTTATGCTTCATGATGTAACATTATTGTTAGTCCTGTTTTGCCATGTACCAAATAGTCTGTCTTGCTCGCTTCACTGTTGTAACTATATTTTTGCCATAGTCATGTGTACTTACATAAACATTTCAGGATGAAGTGACATCAACACAAAGATCTGCGAGCAGTGCGGCATGGCCGTTACCGAATGATTATGGATTGGAATTGGATTGTGCTGATGTTCTCGAGCATCAACTAGAGGTGGAAAGACAACATGTACATGATTCTCAATGTACAATCAACAAGTTGAGACTGGACATGCAGGTATTAGATGCAGGAGTCAAAAAATGAAACAAGACACTGAGGTAACCACGAAGGAATTGGAGATTTTGCAGACTGAAATTTCTGCTATCTGAATCCGGCCAATCCTATTTTTTGAAGAGATTATAGTTCAAATGGTAAGTTATGTTGATGCGCGTCCATGATGTATGAGCTTTATTTGTCTAGTGTATGTAATTTGCTGTTTGTGTACGCTTTATTATCACTGGTGCCGAACTATAATGCCTAGTGGGTATATTCGGCTATAATTTCTTTATTGTATAGTGTAGGATTATTCTATGTTTCTATGCCTTAGTGTTTTTATTGAATAGTGTATGTTTTTTAGAGGCATGTCCAACACGCCCAAACATTTCCTGGACGCCATACAAACGAACAAGCATGTGTAGTCAAAGAGGTCCTTAACTGGGCTGGTCAAAATAATATTAAGTGGATCCCAAATGATGTGGCCCACCGAAACAACGGCTCTTAGCAGGCTGTTAACAGGCCAAAAGCTCTATAGGGCCGTATAAATGGAAATGGCCTGCGGGCCTCTAGCAGGACGAAATAAATGTCAATTTTGTCTCGGCCCTTTTACTTTACAGGCCAGTAAGAGGCCGAAAGTGTTATGGGCCAGAGGAGGCCCAATTTGCAAACTAGGCTTTTAACAGGCCGAAAGTCGCGTTGGGCTGAAATGATGCCCTGCGGAATGTGGGCCCCTAATGGACCTAAAGTCAAAGACCCAACTATTGTGTGGGCCGTTAACAGGCCGAGAGCAAAATGGGCTAAGAGTTGGCCCATTTACCGAATGGGCCGAGGACAGGCCTAAAGACACAGCGGGCTAGAATTGGCCCAACTGCAGAATGGGCCAGAAAATGGCCGAAAGACGTCCCAGACCGTTAACGGGCTGGAACTAACGATGGGCTGCTAACAGGCCGAAAGAAGCTCGGGCTGCAATTGGGCCTAAAGACGTAGCAAGCCATTAACGGCTTAAACTGACGACGGGCTGAAAATTGTCAAATCTAGAATGGGCCTTTGATGGGTCGATTCTATGTAAGTTGTATGGGCCATACTTGCATATGGGCCTGACTCAAGTAGGCCGCTAATGGGCCAGCCCACTTATTTTGACAGGCCTGGCCTTTTCACTGGAATGGGCCTCTGTTGGGCCGTGCCACATGTCTACCTATCATAGGCGCCTCCTGTCCAATGAATGGATGACATCTGTCCCAACGGTGAGCCAACACATGTTTCCTCCGGCCAATGACAATTTTACACGTGGAAAATCCTCATTGCTCCGGGCTGTTAATGGGTTATCGGATCCAAAACCGGACCCGATAGCTTAACGACGACCCGTTATGGTGGATGCCACATGTTGGTCACCCTTGATGAAAGCACTTCCATGACGCACGATTTATCGTCATGGAAGTGGACATTTCTGTGATGATAATTTTTGTAATGTCATGGAACACTTCTACGACAACACATGTATGACTATCTTGATTCTGTCATAAATTTTTCATGGATGTACATGCATGACAGAAAACATGACCTACTGTGACAAACACGTATGATCACGAAAGTGTATTTTTTTGTAGTGTACAGGATGGCGGTTCGACCCGAATGTTGTATGTCATTGAGTGTTAGCCAACTAAAAGGCGACATGTCAAACAGTTAGGTGTAGCGGAGATGTGTATGTTGAGATGGATGTGTGGCCACATGAGGAAGGATTGAGTCCGGAATGATGATATATGAGATAGAGTTGGGGTAGTAGCAATTGAAGATAAGCTTATCCAACATCGTCTGAGATGATTTGGTCATATTCAGCGCATGCCTCTAGAAGCTCCAGCGCATAGCGAACCGCTAAAGCATGTGGAGAATGTCAAGAGATGTTGGGGTAGGCCGAATTTAACATGGGAGAAATCCGTTAAGTAAGACATGAAGGATTGGAGTATCCCCAAAGAACTAGCTATGGACAGGGATGCATGGAAGCTTGTTATTTATATGCTAGAGACATGAGTTGGTTGCGAGATCTTATGAGTTTCACCTCTAACCTACTCTAACTTGTTTGGACTAGAGACATTGTTGTTGTTGTTGTTGTTGTTGTTGTGGGGCTGGGGGGCCTTTAGTCCTGGTTGGTGACACCAACCGGGACTAAGGGTTTAGGGGTTTATGGTTTATTTTCCCTTTTTCTTTTGTGTTTTCCATTTAATTCTTTTTCATTTCAAACATATGTTATGCTACTACATATTGTACACGTTATGCATATATAATATAACTTCTCGTACGGCCAATCATATACCATATAATTTCTCGTACGACCATGCATACACACACAAGCACACACACACACACACACACACACACACACACACATATATATATATATATACATATACACTTTCTCCTACAATTTACAGATCATTACATGCAGGCATTAGGTGAAATGGTATTCTCTGCTTTCAGATATGACCTGCTCAAGCAAAAATCCCGCCATTTCCTCTTGAATTGCTCGTATGCGGTTCTTTGGTAGGAGCCTATACTGCATCTCTTGCATCTTAAAAAATAGATCAGTATGAATATATTAGTTTATATATTAGATCATGATTAAAAAATCCGAATAGTGTTTACGTACCCGTTGTTGTCTTACATCTCTATAGAAACCGAATGTTCTCGCAAACGTAGTATGCACATAAATTATTCCCATGTTCCTGCCTCATGCACTTTGCAAGAATAGAATTCAATCAGATAATAATCAAGCATGATAATGGTATTGAAACTATAATTGAGGAGTTGCGCAGACGTAGCTAGTACTACTTAATTACCTTGGACCGTCGCCATTTCAGTTGCGGTTTCCATTCACAGACAACCTCTTTGATGAACCGTTTCCAAACCCCGCCCGACAAAGAAAATGAATAAAGGAGTTATTAATTACTTGATTACTTGATATCAGGAAATGAACGAAAGAGGCTGACATAGTGCAATAATGATTGGAATTACTTGTCGAGCATCAAAATCAAGCTGGTATTCTGTAGGGTCTCTAGATAGTGAGTCCAGTGTTTCAAGAGTTCCCTCATCCACTCTGATGATTATCAGGATCCAATGGAACCTGCGCACTTGTTTATATAAGTGGGCATGCATAACTCATCAACTACACTTAACATCGAGTAAGCAAAATAGAATTTGTAGTACAACATAGTAACACTCACTAGAAGTTGTAAGGAAATAGTATTTCTGTTCTGATATTTAGTTCCTTCAAAAACCTTAGCAAGTTATTATCTGAGTCTTTGACATGATTTTTTAGCATAACTTCATTAACAGTATATCGGTCAATGAACCCAATGCCATAGACCTCGTCTCTTTTGCATTCATAAATCTTCATTCTACATAATAGCGAACAAAAGAATATAGCGAGGGTAATTACAGGCAATGAATGAGCTGAGCTAGAGACTTAAATTACAGAAAGAAATCACTTACAGGCAATAACAAATGATGATAGATTTGTCGAGTACGTCTTGATTGTATAACAGAAAATTTTCTGAAAACTCAATCCATATCTCGTTTGCATGGGAGTAATACCCTGTCTTGACTTTCACCATTAGCATCTCTCCGCGTTATTTACTTCTTTCATGTACCAGTCATGCAATCTCCGCATTTGTGTTGATAGAAGCGTGACCTACTCAGGTTTAGCCAGAGGGTTCCTGGGGACATATTTCCATGCTAATTCAGCCATGGGGAATTCCTAGGTGCCTAGGAGTTGACCAACACTAAGATCAAAATCTTTAGCAACAGGGCCGGTTACCGCCTTATCGGTACTCACCTTGAGCCACCCCCCCCCCCCCGGGGGGGGGGGGGTCCAATGCATTGCCTATTCTCCGAGCCGGGGAACTGATTTCCCGCTTTTATTACTACTTGTATGGCTCGACTTCTGCATTTATTGATGATATAACTTGCTAATAGAGTGTTCATAGTCTGATATCCTATTCTCCACATGTGTCGATTCTCTCTCTCTAGAAGATCCACAAAGTGTTGTACGACTTTCGCAGGTATTTTCTCCTTTGGCGGCGGGGCATGATATGTCCATTTTGCATCATGTTTTCCTACTGTTATCTATGATGTTTTTATGCATAATAATGATTTTTGGAGTAATTCTAATGGCCTTTCTCTCATAATATGCAAGGTTCACACAAAGAGGGAGAATACCGGCAGCTAGAATTCAGGACCTGAAAAAGCTACGTCATGCCACCTATTCTGCACATCTCCAAATGAGCTAAAACTTCATGGAGATTTTTTGTGGAATATATAAGAATTATTGGTGAAAATAACTACAAGAGGGGCCTACCAGGTGGGCACAACCCACCTGGGCGCGCCAGGGCCCCTAGGCGCGCCCTGGTGGGTTGTGCCCTCCTCGGCCCACCTCCGGTGCCCCTCTTCTGGTATATAAGTCATTTAGACCTAGAAAAAAATTAGGAGAAGACTTTCGGGACGAAGTGCCGCCGTCTCGAGGCGGAACTTGGGCAGGAGCACTTTTGCCCTCCGGCGAAGCGATTACACGGGGGGAACTTCCTCCCGGAGGAGGAAATCATCGTCATCATCATCACCAACAACTCTCCCATCTTGTGGAGGGTAATCGCCACCAACATCTTCAACAACACCATCTCCTCTCAAAACCTACTTTATCTCTTGTATTCAATCTTTGCACCGAAACCTTAGATTGGTGCTTGTGGGTGACTAGTAATGTTGATTACATCTTGTAGTTGATTACTGTATTGTTTATTTGGTGGAAGATTATATGTTCAGATCCATTATGCTATTTAATACCCCTCTGATCTTGAGCATGATTATCATTTTTGAGTAGTTACTTTTGTTTTTGAGGTCACGGGAGAAATCTTGTTGCAAGTAATCATGTGAACTTGATATGTGTTCGATATTTTGATGGTATGTATGTTGTGATTCCCTTAGTGGTGTCATGTGAACGTTGACTACATGTCACTTCACCATATTTGGGCCTGAGGGAATGAATTTTGGAGTAGTTATTAAATTATGGGTTGCGAGAGTGACAGAAGATTAAACACTAGTTTATGCACTACTTTGTAAGGCACTAATTTGGATCCAAAAGTTTAACGCTATGGTTAGATTTGATCTTAATAATTTTCTCATAGTTGTGGATGCTTGCGAGGGGGTTAATCATAAGTAGGAGGTTTGTTCAAGTAAGAACATCACCTAAGCACCGGTCCACCCACATATCAAATTATCAAAGTAGCAAACACAAATCAAACCAACATGATGAAAGTGACTAGATGAAATTCCCGTGTACCCTCAAGAACATTTTGCTTATCATAAGAGACCGTCTTGGCCTGTCTTTTGCCTCAAAAGGATTGGGCTACCTTGCTGCACTTTTGTTACCGTTACTTTTACTTGCTCGTTACAAACTACCTTGCTATTAAACTACCCACTACTTATAATTTCAGTGCTTGCAAAGAATACCTTGCTGGAAACCACCTGTCATTTCCTTCTGCTCCTGGTTAGGTTCGACACTCTTACTTATCGAAAGGACGACGATTGATCCCCTATACTTGTGGGTCATCAAGGCTCTTTTCTGGTGCCATTGCCGGGGAGTGAAGTGCTCTTGGTAAGTGGGAATCGGTAAGGAAAAATTATTACCACCTGCTGATATTTATTGTCACTTGTTACTATGGAGAACAATCCTTTGAGGGGGTTTGTTCGAGGCATCTTCACCTCGACCGGAACCACAATTGGTTGTGCCTCAACCTACTGCACCTACTGAAAATATTGGCTATGAAATTCCTTCAGGTATGATAGAACAACTGCTAGCTAATCCTTATGTAGGAGATGGAACCAAACATCCTGATATGCACTTGATATATGTAGAACAAATTTGTGGATTGTTCAAGCTTGCAGGTTTACCCGGAGATAAAGTTACGAAAAAGGTTTTCCCTTTATCTTTGAAGGGAAAAGCATTGGCATGGTATAGGCTATGCGGTGATATTGGATCTTGGAATTGGAATTGATTGAAATTGGAATTTCACCAAAAAAATTATCCCATGCATCTAGTTCATCGTGATCGGAATTATATATATAATTTTTGGCCTCATGAAGGATAAAGTATCGCTCTAGCTTGGGGGAGGCTTAAGTCAATGTTATATTCATGCCCCAATCATGAGCTCTCAAGAGAAATTATTATTCAGAATTATTATGCCCGGCTTTCTCGTGATGATCAATCCATGCTCGATACTTCTTGTATTGGTTCCTTCATGAATTAGACTATTGAATTCAGGTGGGATCTTTTAGAAAGAATTAAACACAACTCTGAATATTGGGAACTCGATGAAGGTAAAGAGTCAGGCATTAAGCTTAAGTATGACTATGTTAAATCTTTTATGAATACTGATGCTTTCCAAAAGTTTAGCTCTAAATATTGACTTGACTCTGAGATACTAGCCTCCCTTTGTGGATCTTTTTCTACTCAGGTTGATCTTCCTAAGGAGAAATGGTTTAAATATCATCCACCTATTAAAGAATAAATTAAGGAACCGGTGATAGCTAAAGATGAAACTATCATTTATAATGTTGACCCAGTTGTTCCTACTGCTTATATTGAAAAACCACCTTTCCTTGTTAGAATAAATGAATATGCTAAGGTTTCAACTGTGGTCAATAAAAGTTATATAAGAGAACCTAAACCTCCTCAACAAATCAAAGTAGAACCTAGCATTGCTATGGTTAAAGATCTCTTGGTAAAATATATAGATGGGCCTGTTATTTACTTCTGTAATGAAGTTGCTAGAATTGCTAAGCCCGATGAGAAAGATAAACATAGACCTATTTTTGGCATGCCTGTTGTCTCAGTCAAAATAGGAGATCACTGTTAACATGGTTTATGTGACTTAGGTGCTAGCATGAGTGTTAGTCCTTTTACCTTATATCAATAAATTATGAATGACATATCACCCACTAAAAAAGAAGACATAGGTGTTACTACTAAACTTGCTAATAGAGACACCATCACACCACTTGGGATTGTTAGAGATGTTGAAGTCTTGTGTGGGAAAATAAAATATCCTACTGATTTTCTAGTCCTTGGTTCCCCACAAGATAACTTTTGTCCCATTATCTTTGGTAGACCTTTCATAAACACCGTTAATGCTAAAATAGATTGGGAGAAACAAACTATCGGTGTTAGTTCTGGTGATGAGTCTCATGAGTTTAATTTTTCTAAGTTCAATAGAAAACATCATAAGAAAGAATTGCCTAGTAAGGATGAAATAATTGGTCTTGCTTCTATTGCCGTGCCTCCTACTAATCCTCTAGAACAATATTTGCTAGACCATGAAAATGATATGCATATGGATGAAAGAAATGAGATAGATAAAAAATTTCTTTGAACAATGACCTCTGCTTAAACAAAATTTTCCTATTGAAACTCTAGGAGGTCCTCCTCCACCTAAAGGTGATCCTGTGTTTGAATTAAAACAATTGCCAGACACTCTGAAATATGCTTATCTTGATGAGAAAAAGATATATCCTGTTATTATTAGTGATAACCTTTCAAAACACGAAGAAGAAAGATTATTGAAAATTCTAAAGAAGGATCGAGCTGCTATTGGATATACTCTTGACGATCTTAAGGGCATTAGTCCCACCCTCTGTCAGCACAAGATTAATATGGAGCCTGATGCTAAACCCGTTGTTGATCACCAATGATGTTTAAAACCTAAAATGAAAGAAGTGGTAAGGGCTGAAATACTGAAGCTTCTGGAAGCAGGTATAATCTATCCTATAGCTGATAGTAGATGGGTAAGTCCCGTTCATCGTGTCCCTAAGAAGGAAGGTATCACTATTGTTCCTAATGATAAAAATGACCTTAATCCTCAAAGAATTGTCACTGGTCATAGAATGGTAATTGATTTTATAAAATTAAATAAGCAACTATAAAAGATCATTACTCTTTGCCTTCTATTGATCAAATGCTAGAAAGGCTATCTAAGCACACACACTTTTGTTTTCTCGATGAATATTCTGGTTTTTCTCAAATACCTGTCTCACAACCTGATCAAGAGAAAACCACCTCTACTTGTCCTTTTGGAACTTATGCTTATAGACGTAAGCCTTTTGGTTTATGCAATGCACTTGCTACCTTTCAAAGATGTATGACTGCTATATTCTCAGATTTTTGTGTAAAGATTGTTGAGGTTTTCATGGATGATTTTTCTGTTTACGGAACTTCTTTTGATGATTGCTTAAGCAACCTTGATCGAGTTTTGCGGAGATGCGAGCAAACTAATCTTGTCTTGAATTGGGAGAAGTGCCACTTTATGGTTAATGAAGGCATTGTCTTGGGACATAAATTTCTGAACATTGTATTGAGGTGGATAAAGCTAAAGTTGATGCAATTGAGAAAATGCCATGTCCTAAAGATATCAAATGTATTCGTAGTTTCGTCAGCATGTTGGATTCTATAGGAGATTTATTAAAGACTTCTCTAAAATTTCTAGGCCTCTCACATATCTTTTACAAAAAGGATGTTCCATTTGTTTTTTATGATGATTGTGTAGAAGCCTTTGAAACACTTAAGAAAGCCTTAATTTTTGCACCTATCACTACTGCAAGTTTCTGCTAACGCGACACTACCATTAGAGACCCTTCGATGAAATTGTGTGCGATGCAATAATCGCAAACAGTGGTGTAAAAGAACCGTAAAAAAGGCGCAAAACATTTGCGATGCCGGATGCATCAAACATGGTTCTGATTTTAATTGCATGGGCGATGCAGGGCATATGGTTCTGTTCAATGAACTATTTGTGATGAGGCGGAACAAAAGAAACGGGAAGCCAGTTGAAGGCGTGTGCGATATACAGCATACGGTTCACTCAGATGAACTATTTGTGATGAGGAGGAACAATAGAAATGGGAAGCTAGATAAAGGTGTGTGCGATTGAGGGAATACACTTCAGAAGGATTAACTGCTTGCGATCAGGCAACAGAACAAAAACGGGCCAGCCAGATGAAAGTGTCTGTGATTGAAGTCATACACTTCACACGAATGAACTGTTTGTGATTAGCCACAACAAACAGAAATAGTTAGATAGATCAACGTTTGTGCGCTAGACAGGCACACATATTCTAATTAAAAGACACATGTGTGATGGTAATAACGAGCGCACACGGTTGTTGGAACAAGACGTGTGCTGACATTGCCTATTGCGGTGCATCCTATGGTGCAAACGCCACGTACGCGGTCGAGAAGGCGTGCCCACGTTACGCCTTCCGGGAATAGTGCCACACTTATAACCGTCAATAAATTTTGAGCCCGCGTCCCGTCACATTCCAAATTACCGCCACGCTATAATTGCAAACCTGTTCACACCGATCAAAACCTAAACGGTTTCACACTTAGGAGCACATTAGTACTCGTTTATAAATACTACTACTCCAAGATGACTGCACATTCCTCCTGAACTCCTCATCCAAAAAAACAAACAAGTCATTCATCATCGTAATCTTGCGTCTGCCATGGCCAACGTGAGTTCTGGATCGAGAGATTACCACCAGGGAGATGCGAGCATGTAAGCGGAAGCACGAGAGATGTCCCGCCTCACCGTGAAAGCAGCCGCATGTCCCGCTGCACGGCCGTAGCAGCACCAAGGTCCCGCCGAGCTGCCGAAGCAACACGAAGGTCCCGCCGCGCCGTCGATGCAGCAGAATGCTCCGGCCGTGCCGTGGAAGCAGAAGAGATGTCCCGCCGCGCCGCGAATGCAGTGGAGGTGTCCTCCCGCGTCGCGGCGGCCTGGGAAAATGTCTCGCGGGCAGGCGAGGACTCTTACAGGCGCATGCATGCGATCGTCCATAGCCAGATGGATCAGATCTCTGGCTGGGCGAGGTTGTAGGACAACATGAAAGCCTCTTTTGAACAGGCTACCGGCATTATCTGGCAACTAAATGAGAGCAATGCGAAGCTCTTGGCCGAGCGCGACCTGCTGAGCGCGAAGATCGTTGGATGTGCGGAGCAGCAGGAGGAGACCACTGCCTTGTTGAAGAGGACCAGTGTCATCATCGAGAAACTTATGGACGAGAATGTCATGCTGCGCATCGAGCGCTGAAGGCTGGTGGAGGAATCTGTGGATGCTCTCAAGAGGCATCTTGAGGACAAGAAAGAGCTCATCGCCGCTCGCCACGGAGACTAGTTCCTGCGGACCACAGCAACACATCAAGAAAGTAGAGATCATCGAGCCAGATCATTGTCTTCCTTCTTCTTTTGCCCTTGTGTATTTTGGGCGTTACCACATCTGGATTTTTTTAATTATGTTCCTAAATATGTAAGACAATTATTACACACCGTCATCATCCTTATATTCATCATGCTTGCTATAAGTCGTAGTCGATGCTACATAGGTCCGTCACATCTTACATCAAGATCCGTGCAAAACTTTCTTTTCAGATTTTCATTTCTCTCTCTTAAATCTATGTCCAGTGAGACATATAGCCACACCATAGAACAGGGGCTCGGGCGCCATTAATGGAGATGTTGGGAGGGAGGTTCATAACGGGTAGAGGTGAAATGGCTCTCCTCCCGATGAGCATGCGCAGGGGTCTGATCGCACGCCTCCCGTACTCAAATAGCTACCCCTCATGACACCTCCTAGCCAATAAAAAGGGGGACACATGGCGGCACGTAACTGGTAAGTAGAACGCCCACGGTTTCAATAATACTTGTGTTTTTGATTTGTAATGTGACAACACTTATTCCAAGTTAACTTTGTTGATTGTTAATGTGCCTTCACAAACCGGACAGAAAAATTACAATAGCATGTTGGTTCCATGTCATGACACCATGCCAAGTTTCATGATTTTTAGGCGTGTTTTGGATTTACAGGAATTAAAAAACCAAGTTTCTCAATCTTTCCGGCCGAACCACGACGCCCATATGTTTGAATTTCATTCCCATTTCTTGCATGGGACCTAGAAATTTACCCAATGACACACATGTGATTTTTCAACCAACTTTGGTGCACTGGAGCATGTGCTTGTAGTTCAAATTTGAATTATGCACATTAAATGCCCAGGAACTCAATTAATGTATAAAAAAGTCCAAACAAACCCAGAATAATTCCAAAATTTAGCACGATACATCTATTTGGTCTAATATGCCTGTTTAAAAATCTAAGGCAGGAGAAGGCACTGTACGTATGTCATTTCGCACACGGAGGTGACACGTTCCCTCTCGGAACCACGAGCCTTCTTGAGGGAAGCTCCGTTTTGGAAGAAGCTTACACCAAAGCTTGTCCCAATCCGGCCAAAAATATTACCACTGCATGTTGGTGCCATGTCATGACACCATGCCAAGTTTCATGATTTTCAGGCGTGTTTTCAATTTATAAGAGTTAAAAAACCAAGTTTCTCAATCTTTCCAGCCGAACCACGAGGCCCAGATGTTTGAATTTCATTCCCATTTCTTGCATGGGACCTAGAAATTCACCCAAGGACACACATGTGATTTTTCAACCAACTTTGGTGCACTGGAGCATGTGCTTGTAGTTCAAATTTGAATTATGCACATTAAACTCCCATAAATTAAATTAATGTATAAAAAAGGCCAAATGAACCCGGAATAATTCCAGAATTTAGCACGATACTTCTATTTGGTCTAATCTACCTGTGTAAAAAAATTAAGGCGGGAGAAGGCAGTGTATGTATGTCGTTTCGCACACGAGATGACATGTTCCCTCTCAGAACCACGAGCCTTCTTGAGAGAAGCTCCAGTTTGCAAGAAGCTTACACCAAAGCTTGTCCCACTTCGACCAAAAAAATTACCGCAGCATGTTGGTGTCATGTCATGACACCATGCCTAGTTTCATGATTTTCAGGCGTGTTTTGGATTTACAGGAATTAAAAATCCAAGTTTCTCAATCTTTCTGGCCGAGCCACGATGCCAAGATGTTTGAATTTCTATCCCATTTCTTGCATGGGACCTAGAAAACCACCCAGTGACACACATGTGATTTTTCAACTAACTTTGGTGCACTGGAGCATGTGCTTGTAGTTCAAATTTGAATTATGCACATTAAATGCCCAGAAACTCAATTAATGTATAAAAAGGCCAAACGAACCCAGAATAATTCCAAAATTTAGCACGATACTTCTATTTGGTCTAATCTGCCTGTGTAAAGAAATTAAGGTGGGAGAAGGCAGTGTACGTATGTAGTTTCACAAACGGAGGTGACACGCTCCCTCTGGGAACCGCGAGCCTTCTTGAGAGAAGCTCTAGTTTGAAAGAAGCTTACACCAAAGCTTGTCCCAATTCGGCCAAAAAATTTACGGCAACATGTTGGTGCCATGTCATGACACCATGCCAAGTTTCATGATTTTCAGGCGTGTTTTCGATTTACAGGAATTAAAAAACCAAGTTTCTCAATCTTTCTGGCCGAGCTACGACGCCCAGATGTTTGAATTTCATTCCCATTTCTTGCATGGGACCTATAGATTCACCCAAAGACAGACATTTGATTTTCAACCAACTTTGGTGCACTGGAGCATGTGCTTGTAGTTCAAATTTGAATTATGCACATTAAATGCCCAGAAACTCAATTAATGTATAACAAAGGCCAAACGAACCCAAAATAATTCCAAAATTTAGCACAATACTTCTATTTGGTCTAATATGCCTATTTGGTCTAATTTGGCCGTTGCAGCACAAAGGTCCCGCCGCGCCGCCGAACTAGCATGGAGGTCCCGGCGCGTCGTTGATGCAGCAGACTAGTTCGGTCGCGCCGCGGAAGCAGAAGAGATGTCCTGCCGCGTTGCGAATGCAGCGGAGATGTCCTCCCGCGCTGCGGTGGCTTGGGAAAATGTATTGCGGGTAGGCGAGGACTCTTACAGGCGCATGCATGCGGTCGTCCATAGCCAGATTGATCAGATCTCCAACTGGGCGAGGTTTCAGGACCACATGAAAGCCTCTTTTGAACAGGCTACCAGCATCATCCGACAACTAAATGAGAGCAATGCGAAGCTCCTGGCCAAGCGCTACCTGCTGAGGGCAAAGATCGTTGGAAGTGCGGAGCAGCAGGAGGATACCACTGCCTTGTTGAAGAGGACCAGCGTCATCGTCGAGAAACTTATGGACGAGAATGCCATGCTGCGCATCGAGCGCAGAAGGCTGGCGGAGCAATCCATGGATGCTCTCGAGCAGCATCTTGAGGACAAGAAAGAGCTCATCGCCGCTCGCCGCAGAGACTAGTTCCTACGGCCTGCAGCAACGCATCAAGAAAGTAGAGATCAGCAAGCCAAATCATTGTCTTCCTTCTTCTTTTCCCTTGTGTATTTTGGGCGTTGCCGCATTTGGCTTTTTTAATTATGTTCCCAAATATGTAAGACAATTATTATCCATTGTCGTCGTCCTTATATTCATCATGCTTGCTATAAATCGCAGTCGATGCTATATAGGTCCGTCAAATCATACATGAAGATCTGTCGAAAACTTTGTTTTCAAGTTTTCATTTCTCTCTCTTAAATCTCAGTCCAATGAGACATATAGCCACGCCATAGAACAGGGGCTCGGGCGCCATTAATGGAGATGTTGGGAGGGAGGTGCGCAGAGGGTAGAGGTCAAAGGGCTCTCCTCCCGATGAGCACGCACAGGGGTCTGATCGCACGCCTCCCTTACTCAAATAGCTACACCACACGACACTCCTAGCCAATAAAAAATCGGACGCGTGGCGGCACGTAGTTGGTAAGTAGAACGCCCACGGTTTCAATAATACTTGTGTTTCCGATTTGTAATGTGACATCACTTGTTCCAAAATGACTTTGTTGATTGTTAATGTGTGCGCCTTCGCAAATCGGATAGAAAAATTACCACAACATGTCGGTTCCATGTCATGGCACCATGCCAATTTTCTTGATTTTTAGGCGTGTTTTGGATTTACAGGAATTAAAAAACCAAGTTTCTCAATCTTTCCAGCCAAGCCACGACGCCCAGATGTTTGACTTTCATTCCCATTTCTTGCATGGGACCTAGAAATTCACCCAATGACACACATGTGATTTTTCAACCAACTTTGGTGCACAAGAGCATGTGCTTGTAGTTCAAATTTGAATTATGCACATTAAATACCCAGAAACTCAATTGATGTATAAAAAGGCCAAACCAACCCGGAATAATTCCAAAATTTAGCATGATACTTCTATTTGGTCTAATATGCATGTGTAAAAAATTAAGGCGGGAGAAGGCAGTGTACGTATGTCATTTCACACATGGAGGTGACACGTTCCCTCTCGGAACCACGAGCCTTCTTGAGGGAAGCTTAGTTTTTCAAGAAGCTTACACCAAAAGCTTGTCCCAATTCCGCCAAAAAAATTACCGCAGCATGTTGGTGCCATGTCATGACACCATGCCAAGTTTCATGATTTTCAGGCTTGTTTTCAATTTACATGAATTAAAAAACCAAGTTTCACAATCTTTCCGGCCGAGGCACGACACCCAGATGTTTGAATTTCATTCCCATTTCTTGCATGGGACCTAGAAATTCACCCAAGGACACACATGTGATTTTTCAACAAACTTTGGTGCACTGGAGCATGTGCTTGTAGTTCAAATTTGAATTATGCACATTAAATTCCTAGAAATTTAATTAATGTATAAAAAAGGCCAGACGAACCTGGAATAATTCCAAAATTTAGGATGGTAATTCTATTTGCTCTAATCTGTCTGTGTAAAAACATTAATGCGGGAGAAGGTAGTGTATGTATGTCGTTTCGCACACGAGGTGACACGTTCCTTCTCGGAAGCACAAGCCTTCTTGATAGAAGCTCCGGTTTGCAAGAAGCTTACACCAAAGGTTGTCCCAATTCGGCAAAAAAAATTACCACAGCATGTTGGTGCTATGTCATAACACCACGCCAAGTTTCATGATTTTCTGGCGTGTTTTGGATTTACAGGAATTAAAAAGCCAAGTTTCTCAATCTTTCCGGCCGACTCACGACGCCCAGATGTTTGAATTTCATTCCCATTTCTTGCATGGGACCTAGAAATTCACCCAATGACACACATGTGATTTTTCAACCAACTTTGGTGCACTGGAGCATGTGCTTGTAGTTCAAATTTGAATTATGCACATTAAATGCCCAGAAACTTAATTAATGTATAAAAAGGCCAAACGAACCCGGAATAATTCTAAAATTTAGCATGATACTTCTATTTGTCCTAACCTGCCTGGGTAAAGAAATTAAGGTGGGAGAAGGTAGTGTACGTATGTCGTTTCGCACACAGAGGTGACACGCTCCCTCTCGGAACCGCGAGCCTTCTTGAGAGAAGCTCCAGTTTGCAAGAAGCTTACACCAAAGCTTGTCCCAATTCGGCCAAAAAATTTACCACAGCATGTTGGTGCCATGTCATGACACCATGCCAAGTTTCATGATTTTCACGCGTTTTTTCGATTTACAGGAATTAAAAAAAATCTAGTTTTCAATCTTTCCGGCCGAGCCACGATGCCCAGATGTTTGAATTTCATTCCCATTTCTTGCATGGGACCTATAAATTCACACAAAGACACACATGTGACTTTCAACCAACTTTGATGCACTGGAGCATGTGCTTGTAGTTCAAATTTGAATTATGCACATTAAATGCCTAGAAACTCAATTAATGTATAAAAAGGTCAAACAAACCCAAAATAATTCCAAAATTTAGCACGACACTTCTATTTGGTCTAATATGCCCGTGTAAAGAAATTAAGGCGGGAGAAGGCAGTGTACATATCTCATTTCGCACACGAGGTGACAGGTTCCCTCTCGGAACCACGAGCCTTCTTGAGATAAGCTCCGGTTTGCAAGAAGCTTACACCAAAGCTTGTCCCAATTCGGCCAAAAAAATTACCGCTGCATGTTGGTGCCATGTCATGACACCATGCCAAGTTTCATGATTTTCAGGCTTGTTTTGGATTTATAGAAATTAAAATCCAAGTTTCTCAATGTTTCCGGCCAAGCCACAACGCCCAGATGTTTGAATTTCATTCCCATTTCTTGCATGGGACCTATAAATTCACCCAAAGACACAGATGTGATTTTTCAACCAACTTTGGTGCACTAGAGCATTTGTTTGTAGTTCAAATTTGATTTATGCACATTAAATGCCCAAAAACTCAATTAATGCCTAAAAATGCCAAACGTACCGGGATAATTTCAAATTTAAACACGACACTCATGTACTAGTTGCATGTTCATTGTATGTAAATGTTCTAGCAATTCAAACACCATCCTTTCCCTCCGAACTCCATTTTGTCTTTCAAAACATAATGAAAAAAATCAGGTATACCACAAACAGTTTACTAGAAAGAATCGTGTGGGATGCGATATAAAATATCTTGGCGCACCGTCTTGTCTGGCTTACACAGGAAGCTTCGTCGTCTACAGCCCACCGCCCCCGCTTGAACCACACTTGCACACCAGTTTCTTGCGGCACCGAGCGAATTTGTTTGCCACCGTGGAAATATCTATCTCCCCGCCCCCTCCCTCCCACCAAAAGACACATTTCCACTATTCCTCCTTGCTTTCCAATTTCAAACCTTCACTGCCTCTTACTGGTAGCTTAGTCTCCTCGCTAGCGACCCTTCTTTTTGTAGCGCCGCCTCCTCGTCGGCTACCCTTCTTCTTGTAGCGCCGCCTCCTCGCCAGGGACCCTTCTTCTTGCTGCGCGACCTCCTTGCCGCCGCCCCTTCTTCTTGCTGCACGGCCTCGTCGATATGGTCAGGTAATCCGCACCCCACCCACACCATCCTCCTCCTTTCCCGTCCCACATGTCCCGACTAACGGCGCTACACCTTCCACCGAAATCACTGTCCCCCTCCTCCAATTAAGCACTACCCACAACCATTTTGCACGCAGTATAACATGGAGCTCAGTAGCATGCGGCCGCATGCGCGGTCGAGGTCTCTATGGCTGCCATTCGTGCCGACCACTAGATCTTGGAGGAGCACCTCGTCTTCGAGGCCACTGTCGACACGGCCACACGGTTGTCTACTTTAAAGTACAGTTCGTGTTGTTTTCTCATGGCCACGGCCAGTGCCTTCTAGTGATTTGTCCTCGGTAATGTTAATATGCAATCTGATGTTCAGTTAACATTTTGGTCCTCTGAAATGTAATGTTCAGTTAACACTTTGGTCCAACAATTGCTACATTTTCATAGTACTGTTCTCAAGCATTCTTTGTTTTGTTAACTGTCTTATCTTCTAGTACATGTTTCTATTCTTCAATGTCATGCTCAGTTAACTATTTTGGTTCATTTGGTCTGATGTCCATTTAACTGTTTGGTTCAGGTCTGCAATTTGATTTTCATTTGCTATGGGTACAATTTTGTATTGTTATGCATGTGAAATAAATCAAATTTGGATATACTCAATACATATTATACTGATAGTATGGCTACTCTCAATTAACCTGATCAAGATCTTCGTTATGTGTGTTGCAGGGAAACAATGAGAGACACTGCGGTTTACCATTGAGGTTTGTTCAAGCATGGTCCTTTGGCTAATAGCACATTATTGTGCAGTTGCAGGAATCATTCTAATATTTAGGTTTCTTACAATTTGGTCTTGCACATGTAGGCCCTACTGTCAGAGGCTTAGACCCACTGTTCGACCCATTTTACATATGGGGAAATGAGATGTCCATGAATATCAGTCAAGTCAAGAAACTCAGAAAGATTGTTAGGATGAAGAAACTTGCGACGAATAATAGCAAGATCTTTGTTTGCACAATGAAGAAGACATCAGTCAACTATAGGATGGTACTAACTCTTTTACCTTGTTTTTACCCCTTGCGCCATTTCAAAATTTATAACAGCAATTTATGCATATCTTTGTTTTCAGTACTTTTCAAAGCATCTCACCGATGATTACCTCTCAAACCACATGCATGGTCAAGAGGCGAGGAAGGTATTCATTCAACACCCACAGTAGAATATTGAAGTCTTGCTCAAGAGGACGAAGGTTGGACGGGCAATTATCCATAGCCACTGGCCTAAAGTTTCAAGGACATTCAACATCATTGAAGGCTCAATATTTTCCTTCCGCTTCTACAGTTTCCCAGATGAGATTCATATGTCTATCTACCATGTATGATGCTACTTTCCAAAGGTTTTCGATGTTGCATGTGAAACTTGGTGCTGTTGTATAATGGTGTAACTAAGTGCCGAAGCTATCTGATGTAATTCGATTATGAAATCCTGGTTGCTGGTATACGGATATGAAATATCTGGTGTGTTTTATAAGAAATATCAATTTGATTAGTACATGGATTATCAATAATAGTCTAATTACCCTACTTATTGGGGTTTTCTGTTGCATATGGTTACTCAGACAGCACCATGGGCGATGAACTCAAACAACCCGCATGGTTTATAGAAAGTAGGTGTGTTCGATCAACTAACAATCACACACGACTTCCGGCAAAGAACTATTTGCGTTAGGCCACCTTGCACAAAAGTTTCCACACAAAAAACTGTGTGTGATATACATACGAACGGTTCTGGGATTCATCATGTGGGATGTACATACGAATGGAAAAAATTGGGTTTCGATGCCCCGCCAGATTGCACACAAGCTCATTTTGCCCCAGCCTATGAGCCAGGATGGCCTATCCCCAATGGTTTCTGGGTTGTGTGGGAAGGACCCCCCTATCGCCCACACTCACTTGGCAACGGTTCCAAACGCCGTCGTGGAAAGGGGTTAAAAACCGTTTGTATAGCACGTAAATGTACGAGTGTATTGTTCAACCACCTGACTAGAACTTGCCTTTTGAAATTATGTGTGATGCTAGTGATTACGTTGTTGGTGTTGTTCTAGGACAAAGAGTTGATAAGAAATTTAATGTTATTCATTATGCTAGTAAAACTTTAGACAGTGCCCAAATAAATTATGCTACTACTAAAAAGAATTTTTAGCAGTGGTGTTTGCTTGTGATAAATTTAGATCTTACATTGTTGATTCTAAAGTTATTGTTCACACTGATCATGCTGCTATAAAATATCTTGTGGAAAAGAAAGATGCTAAACCTAGACTCATTAGGTGGGTTCTCTTGCTACAAGAATTTCACTTACATATCACTGATAGAAAAGGAGATGAGAACACCGTAGCTGATAACTTGTCTAGGCTAGAAAATATTCTTGATGACCAACAATCTATTAATGATAGTTTTCCTGATGATCAATTAGCTACAATAAATGTTTCTCATTATACTCCTTAGTATGCTGACTATGCTAACTACATTGTTGCTAAATATATACCACCTAGATTCACATACGAACAAAAGAAAAAAATTCTTTTATGATTTAAGACACTACTTTTGGGATGACCCACATATTTATAAAGAAGGAGTAGATGGTATTATTAGTGTTGTGTATCTGAGCATGAACATGGACAAATCCTATGGAAATGTCACTCTGAAGCTTACAGAGGGCACCATGCGGGAGACAGAACTGCTCACAAGGTATTGCAATCTGGTTTTTATTGGCCAACTCTCTTCAAGGATGCCCATAAGTTTGTTTTATCTTGTGATGAATGCCAATGAATTGTTAATATTGGTAAGCACCAAGAAATGCCTATGAATTATTTGCTTGTTGTTGAACCATTTAATGTTTGGGGTTTTGATTATATGGGACCTTTTCCTTCCTCTAATGGGTATACACATATTTTGGTTGCTGTTGATTATGTCACTAAGTGGGTATAAGCTATTCCAACTAGTCGTGATGATCACAACACCTCTATTAAAATGCTTAAGGAAGTTATTTTCCCAAGGTTTGGAGTCCCTAGATATTTAATGACTCGAAGTGGTTCACATTTTATTCAAGGTGCTTTCCGTAAAATGCTTGCTAAGTATGATGTTAACCATAGAATTGCATCACCTTATCATCCTTAGTCTAGCGGTCAAGTTGAACTTAGCAATAGAGAAATAAAATTAATTTTACAAAAATTGTCAATAGGTCCCGAAAGAATTGGTCTAAGAAATTAGATGATGCACTTTGGGCTTACCGAACAACATATAAAAATCCTATGGGTATGTCTCCCTATAAAATGGTTTATGGAAAAGCTTGTCATTTGCCTCTTGAGTTAGAACATAAAGCATATTGGGCAATTAAAGAACTCAACTATGATTTCAAACTTGCCAGTGAAAATAGGTTATTTGATATCAGCTCACTAGATGAATGAAGAACCCAAGCCTATGAAAATGCCAAGTTATTTAAATAAAAAGTCAAGAGATGTCATGATAAAATAATCCAAAAGCGTGAGTTTAAAGTTGGAGAATATGTTCTTTTGTACAACTCTTGTTTCAGATTCTTTGCAGGAAAACTTCTCTCTAAATGGGAAGGACCTTATGTTATCGAGGAGGTTTATCGATAATACCAAAGGTACTAACTCGAAGGTTGTCAATGGGCAAAGAATAAGACATTATATCTCAGGTACGCCCATTAATGTTGAAAGCAATATTATCCAAACTATGACACCGGAAGAACACATAAAAGAAACCTTTCAGAACACTCCAGAATCGTGAAAAAAGAGGAGGTACGTGATACAGTAAGTAAATAGACTCCAAAAAATCCGCAAAAATATTTTCTGTTAGTTTTGGAATATATTAATAATTAGGAAAATAATAAACAACCATGAAGGCAACCCTCGTGGGCACAAGACACCAGGGTGCGCCTGGCAAGCCAGGCACGCCTAGGTGGGCCATGCGCTCCCTGGTGTCTTGTGCCCACCTTGCGTACCTTCCGGGCTCCATTTTTCTCCCATTTGCCTGTTTCCCAAGATAAAAAATCTTTATATATCCCCCGAACCTATTGCCCACTGATAACCCACAAGTATAGCGCATCGCAACAGTTTTCGAGGGTAGAGTATTCAAGCCAAATTTATTGATTCGACACAAGGGGAGCAAAAGAATATTCTGAAGTATTAGCAGTTGAGTTGTCAATTCAATCACACCTGGAAACTTAATATCTACAACAAAGTATTTAGTAGCAAAGTAATATGGTAGTAGTGGTAACGGTAGCAAAAGTGATATTTTTGGTTTTATAGTGATTGTAACAATAGCAACGGAAAAGTAAATAAGCGAAGAACAATATAGGAAAAACTCATAGGCATTGGATCGGTGATGGAGAATTATGTCGGATGCGATCGATCATGCAACAATTATAACCTAGGGTGACACAGAACTAGCTCCAGTTCATCAATGTAATGTAGGCATGTATTCCGAATATAGTCATACGTGCTTATGGAAAAGAACTTGCATGACATCTTTTGTCCTACCCTCCCGTGGCAGCGGGGTCCTATTGGAAACTAAGGGATATTAAGGCCTCCTTTTAATAGAGTATCAGACCAAAGCATTAACACATAGTGAATAAATGAACTCCTCAAACTACGGTCATCACCGGGAGTGGTCCCGATTATTGTCACTTCGGGGTTGCCGGATCATAACACATAGTAGGTGACTATAGACTTGTAAGATAGGATCAAGAAATCACATATATTCATGAAAACATAATAGGTTCAGATATGAAATCATGGCACTCAAGACCTAGTGACAAGCATTAAGCACAGCAAAGTCATAGCAACATCAATCTCAGAACATAGTGGATACTAGGGATCAAACCCTAACAAAACTAACTTGATTACATGATAAATCTCATCCAACCCATCACCGTCCAACAAGCCTACGATGGAATTACTCACGCACGACATTGATGATGACGATGGCAACGAATTCCCCTCTCCGGAGCCCCGAACGGACTCTAGATCAGCCCTCCCGAGAGAGATTAGGGCTTGGCGGTGGCTCCGTATTGTAAAACGCGATGAATCCTTCTATCTAATTTTTTTCTCCCCGAGCATGAATATATGGAGTTGGAGTTGAGGTCGGTGGAGCGTCAGGGGGCCCATGAGGCAGGGGGCACGCCCAGGGGGGTAGGCGCGTCCCCACCCTCGTGGACAGGGTGTGGGCCCCTGACATGGATTCTTCTTCCAGTATTTTTTATATATTCCAAAAATAATCTCCGTTGATTTTCAGTTCATTCCGAGAACTTTTATTTCTGCACAAAAATAACACCATGGCAATTCTGCTGAAAACAGTGTTAGTCCGGGTTAGTTCCATTCAAATCATGCAAGTTAGAGTCCAAAACAAGGGCAAAAGTGTTTGGAAAAGTAGATATGACGGAGACGTATCAACTCCCCAAGCTTAAACCTTTGCTTGTCCACAAGCAATTTAGTTGATAAACTGAAAGTGATAAAGAAAAACTTTTACAAACTCGGTTTGCTCTTGTTGTTGTAAATATGTAAAGCCAGCATTCAAGTTTTCAGCAAAGATTATGAACTAACCATATTCACAATAACACTTAGGTCTCATCTTTACTCATATCAATGGAATAATCAACTAGCGAGCAATAATAATAAATCTCGGATGACAACACTTTCTCAAAACAATCATAATATGATATAACAAGGTGGTATCTCGCTAGCCCTTTCTGAGACCGCATAACATAAATGCAGAGCACCTTTAAAGATCAAGGACTGACTAGACATTGTAATTCATGGTAAAAGAGATCCAGTCAAGTCACACTCAATGTAAACTAATAGTAATGGTTGCAAATGACAATGGTTCTCTCCAACTGGTGCTTTTTAATAAGAGGATGATGACTCAACATAAAAGTAAATGGATAGGCCCTTCGCAGAGGGAAGTAGGGATTTATAGAGGTGCCATAGCTCGGTTTTGAAATAGATATGAATAATATTTTGAGCGGTATGCTCATAACAACCGAGAGATCTCGATATCTTCCATGCTACACACATTACAGGCGGTTCCCAAATAGAATGGTAAAGTGTATACTCCCCCTCCACCAACAAGCATCAATCCATGGATTTCTCGAAACAACGAGTGCATCCAACTAACAAGAGTCCCGGGGGAGTTTTATTTGCGGTTATTTTGATTTGATTTGCATAAAGCATGGGACTGGGCATCCCGGTGACCAGCCATTTTCTCGTGAGTGAGGAGCGGAGTCCACTCCTTGTGAGAATAACCCTCCTAGCATGGAAGATACAGACAGCCCTAGTTGATACATGAGCTATTCGAGCATACAAAACAGAATGTTTATTTGAAGGTTTAGAGTTTGGCACATACAAATTTACTTGGAACGGCAGGTAGATACCGTATATGGTAGGTATGGTGGACTCATATGGAACAACTTTGGGGTTTATGGAATTGGATGCACAAGCAGTATTCCTGCTTAGTACAAGTGAAGGCTAGAAAAAGACTGGGAAGCGACCAGCTAGAGAGCGACAACAGTCATGAACATGCATTAAAATTAATCAACACCGAATGCAAGCATGAGTAGGATATAATTCACCATGAACTTAAATATCGTAGAGGCTATGTTGATTTTGTTTCAACTACATGCGTGAACATGTGCCAAGTCAAGCCACTCGAATCGTTCAAAAGAGGATACCACCCTATCATACCACATCACAACCATTTTAATACCATGTTGGCACGCAAGGTAAACCATTATAAACTCCTTGCTAATTAAGCATGGCATAAGAAACTATAAATCTCTAATTGTCATTGCAAACATGTTTCTTTCATAATAGGCTGAATCAGGAACGATGACCTAATCATATTTACAAAAACAAGAGAGGTCGAGTTCATACCAGCTTTTCTCATCTCAATCAGTTCATCATATAATCATCATTATTGCCTTTCACTTGCACAACTGAACGATGTGGATAATAATAATAGTGCGTGTGCATTGGACTAAGCTAGAATCTGCAAGCATTCAATTCAAGAGAGAAGACAAGGTAATATGGGCTCTTTGTTAGATCAGCAATAATGCATATAAGAGCCACTCAACATTTTCATTATGGTCTTCTCCTTTCGACCCCCAAAGAAAGAAAAGAAATAAAACTATTTACACGGGAAAGCTCCCAACAAGCAAAAGAAGAACGAGAAATCTTTTTGGGTTTTATTTTTAATTACTACTACTACAGGCATGGAAAGTGAACTAACGAAAAGCTACAACTAATTTTTTTGGTTTTTCTTAAGGTTTTTCAAACACACAAGAAGAAAGTGAGAAAATTAAAATAAACTAGCATGGATGGTACAGTGAAAAATTATGAGCATCGACAACTAGCATGAGTGTGTGAACATGAATGTAATGTTGGTGAGAGATATGTACTCCCCCAAGCTTAGGCTTTTGGCCTAAGTTGGTCTATGCCCATGGATGGCCTGGTGGATATCCGAAGTTGAAGCTGGGGTCGTACTGAGATGCATCAGCTATTGCCTGACGAGCTGCAGCTTGGAGGTGAGCTGCCTCCGTCCTCCCCTCGTACTCGGTCGCGTCCTCCCTAGTTATAACATATCTCCCTTTTGCCTGAAAATCAAAGAAGGCAGGAGCAGGGAGAGCGACGTGATAGGCGCGTCGTCTGTCAAAGATTAATCGGTACTGGAGGAACTGATTGTTCCTCTCAACAAACTGATGATGAACCATGGCATTATAATCTAAATAAGCAGGAGGCAACTCAATATCATCTCCATGTATGGGTATCTCAAGAAAATCAGCTAAACGAGTTGCGTAAATTCCACAAAATAAATCTTCACTAATTTTGTTATTATGCAACCTGCGTGCAACAATGGCCCCCAAGTTATATTGTCTATCTCCTAATACAACACTCTTGAGAACACTAAGATCTGGCACGCACATGTGACGTGCATCATCCTTACCATTTATGCATCTACCTATAAAGAGAGCAAAATAATGTATAGAAGGAAAATGAATGCTCCCTATGGTAGCTTGCGTGATTTCCCTAGATTCCCCCACAGTTATACTAGCAAGAAAGTCTCTATATTCAGATTTGCGAGGTTCACTAACATTACCCCACTGTGGGAGTTTACAAGCAGTGTTAAAATCTTCTAAGTCCATGGTATAAGATTTATCATAAAGTTCAAACATGACATGACAGTTTGAGAATTGCGTGATGATGAAAATTCAAACCTTCTCACAAAAGAATCAGTGAGGTAGTGGTACTGATGGCACTTATCTGCCATGAAGCTCTCAAGATCAGCGTTACGCACATATGCGTCAAATTCCTCCTTGATTCCTGCTTGGACCATGAAATCTTCTGACGGCCATTCACAAGGCCGCACTTGAGTGTCCCTCGGTGGTTCATCATCCTGCTCACGCATTGCGGGCCTGGGTCCTTGCTTCCTTGAGGAACCACATTGGTACATTTTCCTAAAAATATTTCTTCCTCTGAAAATTTTTTGAAATTTTTATTAACTTCAAAATAAAAGTGAACCAAACTTAACAAAATTGATAGCAACTACTCCTACAAGTGCCTAGAGACTATATCATGCATTAGAACTACTTGGGACCATATAAATTTGACATGCAAGCTCAAGAAGAGGGTCACTTAAGCAGCAAAAATTTACAATAAATAAAGCACTAGAACAAAAACTAATTGGACCATTGGAGGAGTCACATACCAAAGAACAATCCCCCAAAGCAGTTTTGGGAATGGAGCTTTGAGCTAGGAGATCGAAAATGGCAGCAAGATGAGCTAGAACTCGTGCTTGAGCTGGTTGGTGATTTTTTGTGAGGAAGGAGTGTGTGGTGGCTAGAATAAGTGGAGGGGGGGTCACCAGGGGCCCATGAGGCAGAGGGGCGCGCCTTGGACCCTCGTGGCCAGGTGCTTGCTCCCCCTGATGTGCTCTCAGTGCCAGATATTCTCAAATATTCTAGAAAAAATCATATTTAAATTCTAGTGCATTTGGAGAACTTTTATTTTTGGGGTATTTTTTATTGCATGGATAATTCAGCAAACCGACAGAAATTACTATTTTTGCATTATTTAATATAAATAAAAGAAAGTAAAAAGAGGGTACAGAGAGTTGTGTTTTCTAACTTCATCCATCTCATGCTCATCAAAAGGAATCCACTAACAAGGTTGATGAGGTCTTGTTAACAAACTCATTTCGAGTAACATGAAACCGGAGAAATTTCGAATAACACTAGGTTACCTCAACGGGGATATGCATGTCCCCAACAATAAGAATATCATATTTCTTCTTGAAAGTAGGAGGAGGAAATTCAAAACCTCCAATAGTGACTGTTGAAAATTTCCCAATAGAATTGATATTGTGGACTTGAGGTTGTTCCCTTGGAAAGTGTACCGTGTGCTTATTACCATTAACATGAAAAGTGACATTGCCTTTGGTGCAATCAATAACAGCCCATGCAGTATTCAAGAAGGATCTTCCAAGAATAATAGGCATACTATCGTCCTCGGGAATATCAAGAATAACAAAGTCCGCTAAAATAGTAACATTTGCAACCACAACAGGCACATCCTCCTAGATACCGACAAGTATAGCAGTTGATTTATCAGCCATTGGCAAAGATATTTTAGTAGGTGTCAACTTATTCAAATCAAGTCTACGATATAAAAAGAGAGGCATAACACTACACCAGCTCCAAGATCACATAAAGCAGTTTTAACATAGTTTCTTTTAATGGAGCATGGTATAGTTGGTACTCCCGGATCTCCAAGTTCCTTTGGTATTCCACCCTTAAAAGTGTAATTAGCAAGCATGGTGGAAATTTCAGCTTCTGGTATCTTTCTCTTATTTGTAACAATATCTTTCATATATTTAGCATAAGGATTCATTTTAAGCATATCGGTCAAATGCATACGCAAAAAGATAGGTCTAATCATTTCAGCAAAGCGCTCAAAATCCTCACCACCCTTTTTCTTGGATGGTTTAGGAGGAAAAGGAATGGGTGTCTAAACCCATGGTTCTCTTTCTTTACCGTGCTTCCTAGCAACAAAGTCTCTCTTATCATAACATTGATTCTTTGATTGTGGGTTATCAAGATCAACAGCAGGTTCAATCTCTACATCATTATTATTGCTAGGTTGAGCATCAACATGAGCATCATCATTAACATTATCACTAGGTTCATGTTCATTACCAGATTGTGTTTCAGCATCAGAAATAGAAATATCATTAGGGTTCTCAGGTGTGTCTACAACAGGTTCACTAGAAGCATGCAAAGTCTTAGCATTTTTTCTTTTTCTCCCTTTTAGAAGGACTAGGTGCATCAACGTTATTTCTCTAAGAACCCTGCTCAAAACTCTTAGGATTGCCCTCAGGATACAAAGGTTCCTGAGTCATTTTACCACCTCTAGTCATAACTCTAACAACATTATCATTCTTCTTATTATTTTAATTCATTGAGCAAATCATCATGAGCTTTAAGTACTTGTTCTACTTGAGTGGTAACCATACACTACTAGGAAAAGGGCTACAGATGAAATTGACACTAATGGCGCACCAGAGAAGTGGTGCGCCACTACTATATACTAATGGCGCACCATGTGGTGATGCGCCATTAGTGTGGAAGACACTAATGGCGCACCAGGCACATGGTGCGCCACTAGTAACAAAATGTTTTTTTTCATTTTTTCAAACATACTAATGGCGCATCCGGGCAGAGTGCGCCATTAGTAGTTAGAACTACTAATGGCGCACCAGCCATAGAGTGCGCCACTACTGTATTTTTTTTTACTTTTTTGCAAAACTACTAATGGCGCACCGTTGCATAGTGCGCCATTACTAGTTTAAACTAGTAATGGCGCACTGTGCCACGGTGCGCCATTAGTATAAAAATTATTTTTTTACTTTTTTGCAAAACTACTAATGGTGCATGTCTGTGTAGTGCGCCATTAGTATGCCGAGTCCACCGCCGCCGACGAGCACCCCCCGCACCCTCCCCCGCTCCACCGCCGCCGACGAGCACCCCCCGCACCCTCCCCCGCTCCACCGCCGCCGCCGACCCAAAAATTATTACTGTTTTTATAAAAAATATTAATATTTCTTATTCATATTCATTTTTTTAAATAATAATAATAAAGTGTAGACTACAATTGTTGTTAAACAACAATTATTACTGTTTTTATAAAAAAAATATTACTGTTTCATATTCATATTCATTTTTTTAAAAAAAAAATCTTACTTATGGCGCACGGGTAGCTGGTGCGCCATTGCTATCTAAAAAAAGAATACTTAAGGCGCACTGTCCCGCTGGTGCGCCATTGCTATGAAAAAAACATTCTAATGGCACACCGCCTGGGGGTGCGCCATTAGTAATCTTCCACCATCCATACACCACCGACACACTGCGCCCCCGCCGCAGTCGCCCACGCGCCCCCGCCGCCTCCCTCTCCCCTTCCTCCCCCTCGAGCGTCGCCTCCCCCCCGAGCCCCGCCTCCCCCCGCGCCCCGCCTCCCCCTCAAAACCCTAGAAACCCCGCGCCCCCCGTGTCGGCCCCTGCCCTGTGCCGCCTCTACCTCAGTCCGGGCACGGGGTGCAGGACGACGACCGTAGCCGCCGGCCTTCCCACGACCAACCAAGGCGCCCTCGAGCCATCCCTTCGACGCCGCCGCCGACCCCGACCCCGACCCCTCCGGCGACCGGCCGCGCCCGCCCAGGTACCTCTCCTCCTTCCTCCTTCCTCCCTCTCCACCCTTCCCCGACCCCTCCAGCAACCGGCCGCGCCCGCCCAAGTCTGTTCTTTGCAGGATCAGAACAAGTTTGTAACAGGATGATCTACAATTTTTTTTCAATTGTGCTGTGCTGTTTACAAGGATGTAGAAGTCACCCTAAAAAAGGATGCAAAAGTCTTTCAGTGCAGATTAACTTTGTAGGTTGGAGTTTGGTTAGCCATGGTTCAGCCAACTATATCTAGCTTGATTGTTTGGCTGGTTTAGGTGGTGTAATCTAGTGATGTGCCCCTAATGCAACTGGTGTCCATGAGTACTTATAAATATGGTTAGAATTAGTTTAAGAATTGATCTGTGTGTATCAATGTGATTGTAGTTTTTCTTGTCATCAAGTTTAGTTGATGTTTATTTAAATATAGCTTATATGATCAACCACTCTATGTATGATTGTGGCTTGAAGGTTCTGGAAGAACGTTTTTCCTTCAAATTCTATCTGGTGGCATTGTCCTAGACTCCTTAGTTCTATTGTTAATTGTGCTTCTATTAAAAGAATTGGGAGTTACTCACTGTACTAGAACTATGTAGGTTCAATTTTGGTTAACTAATACTGACGTTATGAGAATGTAAGCACCTATTATTGCTACTGATATCATTGGCTCATTGCTGCCTTTGTGCAATGCAGAACTGTTAAGAGTGATTTGGAGGATTCAAGATTCTGTGAAGCTCTTTTGACATTTAAAGCTCAGAACTGAAGGTACTTAATAAACTCAAAAGCATTGATGATAACTCTTGTTGCCTAGAAACAGAGGTAGTTTACATATTGCA
Source organism: Triticum aestivum (assembly GCF_018294505.1). Classification (NCBI taxonomy): domain Eukaryota; kingdom Viridiplantae; phylum Streptophyta; class Magnoliopsida; order Poales; family Poaceae; genus Triticum; species Triticum aestivum. Next base: position 227,509,634 of record NC_057800.1, on the reverse strand, counting down.
TTGCTGGTGTTTGTTTATGTTCAAAGTTTAAGCACGTGTAGTGTAGTGTAGTGTAGTGTGTGTAGTGAGCTTGTTCTAGTGTAAAATCAGACTAGTATGGCCCTGGCCACAATCTGTCAACTTAGCCTTCTCTGATTTTCAAAACAAGTTAACTGCATTCAGATCTCTTGATGCTCAAAACCTGTCAATTTCTATCAGCTTTTGATCTATCAAGTTGATATTCAGTCAAGTTGATGTCAAACTTGACACATAAACAACAGCTTTAATAAATAGAGAAACAAGATGTAGGGTTTTTTAGCTGCTGCCACAACACAAAGTCTATAGATGCTGAAGTTGTCAGTATTAATTATCAAATCATTCAGAGTAGATGATGCTCTATTTTTGTGGACTTAGTGAACATGATAAGACAAGCCAGATGCTCTATTTTTAATTAACAGTAATCCATGATCCTGCTTACTAGTGAACATGATGTTCATTTGTTTACAGAGATCCTGCTTATATATACTGATGATGAGTTTTGTTGAAACCTTACATATACAGTGAGGAGCTACTGTCAAAAACTTGAGCTACTGTAAAAAAATTCAGTTAGGTACAGTGAGGAGCTAACTGTGTATGAAGGTAACAAGTGTTAAATCGGTGAAAGTAAAAAAGTGTAGTAGTAGTACTTGGTACCAATAATTCTCTGGGCAAAGCAAAAGAGCAAGAGGAGGGAGACATGGAATAAGTCTTGACTTGAAATGTAAACTGAACCCAAAACAAGACTTTCTGCATTTAAACGAGTCCCAATGGACCTACTACCAGCTTATTTGTTCTAGGACAGTATAGTTTTACAAGCTTCGGCAACTTTTTCTTAACTGCTTCTGCTGCTGCTGTTATGCCTGTATTCACTGCTGCTACTGCTGTACTTGTCATGATGTTGTACTTGTGATGATGCTACTTGTGATCTTCTGAATGACCCATTGGCGACTTCATTATGCGGGGATAATGATTTTGCAGGTACCCCGAGAGGCCCTTGAGTTTGCCGGAATGTCGATTAACTTCCGTTCCGGCAAATTTGGGTACTCCATATCTCCTATTTTCAGCAAAGGTCATGCTGAAATTTTCCATGAATTTTAGCACGACTTTGCTAAAAATAGGACATATGGGGTACTTGCGACTAATGTTGATTATCTTCTGCTCAAAATTTATGCTGCTATAATGTTGTAAGGGTACTAATTGGTCTCTTCTGCTGCTTATCAGAGATGGGGGGAAGCAGCCACCACCGCTCTGCCTCACCGGAGTACGAGTTGGATGCTTTCGAGTTCTTCACTATCATACTTTCTTCTTCAGTATCTGCCACGAGGCAGGTATATAAAACGAGAGATCTCCCCTTCACCCATCTCATTATGATAACTCTGTTGTTTGCTACATCACTCCTTGTCCCAAATTGCAGAGGCTGCCTGACGCTTTTATGAAGATGCTGGGTGAAGATCCGCCAGATAATGTGAAGTTCCAACAGGCCGGCAACGGGGTTCGCAGGCTGTGGGACATGGAGTTGGTGATCGAGGAGGGACACATGTACCCGTGCCATGGCTGGGAGAAGTTCTACAGTGCCTATGACCTGCGGACCGGGTACTTTCTTCTCTTGAGGTACGACGATGACGCCACAATGCTCATTGTGAAGGTTTTCAACAAGACTATGTGTCGCATGCACTACGCTGAAGACGAAGATGCCACATATTTGGCTTTGTCTCACATCGATTGTTAACGGTCATTGTTGCATTTGGACAGGCAATGGGAGCAGCAGCAGCGACACTGGCTACAGCCAAAGCAGCAACGATTATGGTTGTAGCAAAAGCAACAGCGATTCTGGCCTTAGCGAAAGCAGCATCGATTCTGGCAGCAGTGAAGACAACAAGAAGGATGATCCGGACTGGAGTGGGGGAGAAGAGGAGCAGAGAGGGGATGAGGAGCTGCAGGATGACGATGGGCATCAGGCTGAAGATGACCTAGCGCTGGTGGTGGCTGACCAAGGGCAAGAGATGGTGGTGGCTGACCAGGTGCAAGAGATGGTGGTGGCTGACCATGGGCAAGAGATGGTGGTGGCTGACCATGGGCAAGAGATGGTGGTGGCTGAGGGTGGCCTCGCGATGGTAGTGGTGCCTGACAATTACCATGCACCGGTGGTGGTGCCGGCGATCCCACAGCTGGGCGACATGACCACGCCAATTGTTGTAGAAGACTACATCCCACAGCTACCTCCACCGCCTCGCCGCTCTTGGCGCATCAGGCTGAGGAAGGAGAAGGAGAAGAACAATGAGAACTGAACTATGTCAGGTATGTCAGATCTCCAAAATGATATATATATATATATACTTAGTTACCTATTTATCTCTAATATGCTTAGTTTCCTATAGGTTAGCTCCAAAATTACTTATGTTAGCACAAAATGATCAAGTTTACATAATAAGCTTATAGTCTTCTTCTTATTCTTCTTCTTATCCAAAATGACATATGTTAGCTTCATTTTACCTAAGTTGGCTCTAATATGCTAACTTAGGGCTTATATGCTTAGTTTCCTATAGGTTAGCTCCAAAATTACTTATGTTAGCACAAAATGATCAAGTTTACATAATAAGCTTATAGTATTCTTCTTATTCTTCTTCTTATCCAAAATGACATAGGTTAGCTTCATTTTACCTAAGTTGGCTCTAATATGCTAACTTAGAGCTTATATGCTTAGTTTCCTATAGGTTAGCTCCAAAATTACTTATGTTAGCACAAAATGATCAAGTTTACATAATAAGCTTATAGTCTTCTTCTTATTCTTCTTCTTATCCAAAATGACATAGGTTAGCTTCATTTTACTTAAGTTGGCTCTAATATGCTAACTTAGAGCTTATATGCTTAGTTTCCTATAGGTTAGTTCCAAAATTACTTATGTTAGCACAAAATGATCAAGTTTACATAATAAGCTTATAGTCTTCTTCTTATTCTTCTTATTCTTCTTCTTATTCTTCTTCTAGTCTTCTTCTTCTTCTTCTCTTCTTCTTCTCTTCTTCTTCTTCTTCTTCTTCTAACTTCTTGTTTATCATTTTGCAGATTTGATTTAATTCACGGAAGCTTGCATGGATGGAGTGCTTCATTTCCATTTGTGTTTTTATTTTGTATCAATGTGAAACTTTTGTGAATTGATGGATAACGGTGTTGAATGAACATTGTGAAACTTTTGTAATATGTAACGATGGAACTATTTGTTGGCTATGTATGTATATATGATGAAATTTGTGTGTTGGATATAATCTGGTGGACGCAGGTAACATCGTTACATATGGCCCCCTTTATGTAAGCTAAGCAGATCTGTGTTGTATGTTATCTCCAATATTTTTTAACCTGTGGAAATATCAGAAATGAAAAAAATCCCTAATATTCATACTAGTGGCACACCACACAAGACACTAATGGCGCACTATTATAATCACACTAATGGCGCATCACCCAACAGTGCGCCATTAGTATGCCAAAGCACATGGTTAAATATGGCCCCCTGGGAGGCATACTAATGGCGCATGGTGTTCTATACTAATGGCGCACTTCTTGGTGCGCCATTAGTCTAATGGCGCACTGCTTGGTGCGCCATTAGTATACCAGATACTAATGGCGCACCAGTGGTGCGCCATTAGTAAGAAATACTAGTGGCGTGATACTAATGGCGCACCAGCAGTGCGCCATTAGTAGGCAAAACTAGTGCGCCATTAGTAGGCCTTTTCCTAGTAGTGGTAGAAGCATGTTTACTAATAAGTTTAAGTTCACCTTTAACACTAGCCATATAATCACTCAAGTGTTTAATCATATAAGCATTGTGTTTCAGTTGTCTAACAAAATAAGCATTAAAATCTTCTTGCTTAACCATAAAGTTATCAAATTCATCCAAATATTGCCTAGCAAACTTAGCAGGAGGGATTTCAGCTTTATCATATCTATAGAGAGAGTTTACCTTTACTACCTGTGTCGGGTTATCAAGACCGTGTGTTTCTTCAATAGGTGATGAATTAAGACCATGTATTTCTTCAATAGGAGGTAAATTCTTAACATCTTCAGCTTTGATACCTTTTTCTTTCATATATTTCTTTGCCTCTTACATATCTTCAGGACTGAGAAAATAGAATACCCCTTTTCTTCGGAGTTGGCTTATGAGTTGGTTCAGGAAGTGTCCAATTATTTTCATTGGTCAACATATTATTCAATAGAATTTCAGCTTGATCAACAGTTCTTTCCTTGAAAACACAACCAGCACAACTATCCAGGTGGTCTCTGAAAGCATCGGTTAGTCCATTATAAAAGATATCAAGTATTTCATTTTTCTTGAGAGGATGATCAGGAAAAGCATTAAGTAATTGGAGAAGCCTCCCCCAAGCTTGTGGGAGACTCTCTTCTTCAATTTGCACAAAATTATATATTTCCCTTAAAGCAACTTGTTTCTTATGAGCGGGGAAATATTTAGCAGAGAAGTAGTAAATCATATCCTGGGGACTACGCACACAACCAGGATCAAGAGAATTAAACCATATCCTAGCATCACCCTTTAATGAGAATGGAAATAATTTAAGGATATAATAGTAGTGAGTTTTCTCATCATTAGTGAACATGGTAGCTATATCATTTAATTTAGTAAGATGTGCCACAACAATTCCAGATTCATAGCCATAGAAAGGATCAGATTCAACCAAAGTAATTATATCAGGATCAACTGAGAAAATCATAATCCTTATAAGTAATAAAGATAGGTGAAGTAGCATAAGCAAGATCATATTTCATTCTAGCATTCAGAGATTTTTCTTTCAGCTTAGCTAATAGTTTGTTAAGATCACTTCTATCATTGCAGGCAAGAAAGTCTCTAGCAGTTTCTTCATCCATAACATAACCCTCAGGCACAACAGACAAATCATATCTAGGGGGAGAATCTTCATCATCACTTTCATCAATATTATCAGTTTTAATAATTTCATTCTCTCTAGCCCTAGCAAGTTGTTCATCAAGAAATTCACCTAGTGGCACAGTATTATCAAGCATAGAAGTAGTTTCATCATAAGTATCATGCATAGCAGAAGTGGCATCATCAATAACATGCGACATATCAGAATTAATAGCAGAAGCAGGTTTAGGTGTCGCAAGCTTACTCAAAACAGAAGGCGGATCAAGTGCAGAGCTAGATGGCAGTTCCTTACCTCCCCTCGTAGTTGAGGGAAAAATCTTGGTTCTTTGATCTTTCAAGTTCTTCATAATGATAAGCAGATATAAATCCCAAGTGACTCAAAGAATAGAGTAGAGTATCCCAAGTTCGTCAACGGTGCCAGAAAATGGTCTTGATATCCCACAAGTATAGGGGATCGCAACAGTTTTCAAGGGTAGAGTATTCAACCCAAATTTATTGATTCACCACAAGGGGAGCCAAAAAATATTCTCAAGTATTAGCAGCTGAGTTGTCAATTCAACCACACCTGGAAACTTAATATCTATAGCAAAGTATTTAGTAGCAAAGTAATATGATAGTAGTGGTAACGGTAGCAAAAGTGATATTTTTGGTTTTATAGTGATTGTAACAGTAGCAACGGAAAAGTAAATAAGTGAAGAACAATATAGGAAAAGCTCGTAGGCATTGGATCGGTGATGGAGAATTATGCCGGATGCGATCGATCATGCAACAGTTATAACCTAGGGTGACACAGAACCAGCTCTAGTTCATCAATGTAATGTAGGCATGTTCGTCAGGCAGTAGCTGCTGCATCTCAGTACGACCACAGCTTCAACTTCGGATACCCACCAGGCTAGCCATGGCCATAGACCAACTTAGGCCAAAAGCCTAAGCTTGGGGGAGTACGTACTTCTCACCGGCATTACATTCATGTTCACACACTCATGCCAGTTGTCGGTGCCCATACTTTTTCATTGTACTATCCATGCTAGTTTATTTTCTTTTCTAGCATTCTTCTTGTGTGTTTGAAAAACCTTAATAAAAACCAAAAAAATAGTTGTAGCTTTTAGCTAGTTTACTTTCCATGATGTAGTAGTAGTAATTAAAAAAAACCCAAAAACATTTCTCTTTCTTCTTTTGCTTGTTGGGAGCTTTCCCGTGTAAATAGTTTTGTTTCTTTTCTTTTCTGTGGGGGTCTAGAGGAGAAGACCTTAATGAAAATGTTGAGTGGCTCTCATATGCATTACTGTTGATCTAACAAAGAGCCCATATTACCTTGTCATCTCCCTTGAATTCAATGCTTGCAGATTCCAGCTTAGTCCAATGCACGTGCACTATTATTATTATCCACACTATTCGGTTGTGCAAGTGAAAGGCAATAATGACGATATATGATGGACTGATTGAGATGAGAAAAGCTGGTATGAACTCGACCTCTCTTGTTTTTGTAAATATGATTAGTTCATCGTTCCTGATTCAGCCTATTATGAATGAAACATGTTTGCAATGACAATTAGAGATTATAGTTGCTCATGCCATGCTTAATTTTCTAGGAGTTTATAATGGTTTACCTTGCGTGCCAACATGCTATTAAAATGATTGTGATGTGGTATGATAGGGTGGTATCCTCCTTTGAACGATTCAAGTGGCTTGACTTGGCACATGTTCACGCATGTAGTTGAAACAAAATCAACATAGCCTCCACGATATTTATGTTCATGGTGAACTATATCCTACTCATGATTGCACTCATTGTTGATTAATTTTAATGCATGTTTATGACTATTGTCGCTCTCTAGCTAGTCACTTACCAGTCTCTTTCTAGCCTTCACTTGTACTAAGCGGGAATACTGCTTGTGCATCCAATTCCATAAACCCCAAAAGTTATTCCATATGAGTCCACCATACCTTCCTATATGTGGTATCTACCTGCCGTTCCAAGTAAATTTGTATGTGCCAAACTCTAAACCTTCAGATGAAATTCTATTTTGTATGCTCGAATAGCTCATGTATCAACTAGGGCTGTCTGTATCTTCCATGCTAGGCGGGTTATTCTCAAGAGGAGTGGACTCCGCTCCTCACTCACGAGAAAATGGTTGGTCACCGGGATGCCCAGTCCCATGCTCAAACCAAATCAAAATAATTACAAACAAAACTCCCCCAGGATTGTTGTTAGTTGGAGGCACCCGTTGTTTCGGGCAAGCCATGGATTGATGCTTGTTGGTGGTGGGGGAGTATAAACTTTACCATTCTGCTTGGGACCGCCTATAATGTGTGTAGCATGGAAGATATCGAGATCTCTTGGTTGTTATGTTGACAATGAAAGTATACCGCTCAAAATATTATTCATCACTATTTCAAAACCGAGCTCTAGCACCTCTACAAATCCCTGCTTCCCTCTGCGAAGGGCCTATCTATTTACTTTTATGTTGAGTTATCATCCTCTTATTAAAAAGCACCAGTTGGAGAGCACCGTTGTCATTTGCATGCATTACTATTAGTTTACATTGAGTATGGCTGTGACTGGATCTCTTTTACCATGAATTACAATTTCCAGTCAGCCCTTGATCTTCAGGGGTGCTCAGCATTTATGTTTTGCGGTCTCAAAAAGGGCTAGCGGGATACCATCCTGTTAATATCATATTATGATTGTTTTGAGACAGTGTTTTCATCCGAGATTTATTATTATTGCTCGCTAGTTGATTATGCCATTGGTATGAGTAAACATGAGACCTAAATGTTATTTTGAATATGGTTAGTTCATAACCTTTGCTGAAAACTAGAATGCTGGCTTTACATATTTACAACAACAAGAGCAAACAGAGTTTGTAAAAGTTTTTCTTTATCACTTTCAGATTATCAACTGAATTGCTTGAGGACAAGCAAAGGTTTAAGCTTGGGGGAGTTGATACGTGTAACATCCCAAATTTTCAATTTGGAATGTTATACATTAGACCATCATTGCATATCATAATTTATTTGCTTTTGGTTTTGATCCTAGAAATTTTACGCAACTCAAGGACCCACGGAGAGAGTTGGGGATTTCATTATTTCCATATTTGAGTTTTCTCAAATTTTGCGAATAGGATCATTTGATTTTAATTATTTTATTATCAATTATTTCTATTACAAAAATATGAGAGAGGGAATAAAATGACTTTCCCAAAATAAAGAAATATTGAGGATTTAATAATAAAATCAAATAAGAATTTATTTTGGAGTTTTTCGGTATTTTATTTAAATTTAGGAAAAATGTGTGTTTTTCAAAATTGCATTTAGGCCCCAAATAAATGTTCATCTTGTGCGGCTTGATTTTAGAAGCCCGGGAAAATTTATTTCCGGATTTTTGGAGTCCATTTAGTATTTCTTTTATTTGCTTTTCTGTGTGGAATAATTAAAAAAAACGTGAACCGACTTTGGGCCGTACCCGAGCGGGACTCCGCCCGGGGGCAGCCTTTATAAGCCGCCCGACCCGAGCCGCCAGCCCACCGCGCCCGAAAGCCTAATCAGCCGCCGCCGCCGCCCGCCTCCGCCGCCACCGGACCCGCCGCTCGAGGTCAACCTCGTTTTCGCCGCCCGTTTTTTTAAAGAGAAAAAAAAGAAAAAAGAAAAAAAGTCGCGGTTTTTTTTCCAGTTTCAGTTTTTTTAATAGATCGGTTTTTCTGGTTTATTTATTTAAAGAGCGTCCGTCCGTTCGTTCATTCTAGCGAACGTTCGTCATTTTTCTTTTTCTCGGATTAAATCCGCGATTTTTCTAATCGCGATTCCTCATCTGATTTTTGTTTTAGTATAACTTTTCGCTCGTTTATCGGAATCAGGCGATTCAAGCGCCTGGAGTTTCGTCTCGAAACCCTCTATCCATTTAACCAACTTAAACAAGTTTTTCCACTGTAAAAATTGCCCTAGATCCAGAATAGTAAACAAAGCTTGTTTCTTTTGCCGTTTGACTTTCGTTGTTTCGTTTGATTTGATTCTTTTTGCAAACCGGAGTTCTTAAGTTGAACCTTCTGGTTAGATCTCTTATTTGAGTTTTACCCGTGCATTAGATGAATACTTATTGTATGCTTGTTTTTTTGTCTACGATAGAATACCCGGGGTGCGCCGCTTGCTACTTCGAATCTCTAGGTTTCGCGGATCATCAGCAAGGCAAGTAACACTTTGATCATACCTCCTACTACCCAGTTTTATTGCATTAGATCAATCCTCAAACATTGCATGATTAGGATCTAATTAATTGTGGGATGGGAAGTAGTTGAGGTAGTACCTATTACCTGTTGTATTATCAAACCTTTGGGAGTTAATTCTACGTTTGCCTATTATGCCATGCTATGCTAGTAGACGTGGATTGTGTGAGTGATATCCATGACAGTTGTGAGTTTGTTAATTAATGGTTTATCTAAGGTGGCAACTTAAACACACATCTGGGTGGATTGAGGTACCTGGTATTCCAGGATTGCCTGTTTTTCTTTATGGACCGCCACCCAGGCCCAAAGGGCTCATGAGATTTTTCATACTAGAAACTTCCGTGTGCAGCCGCAAGCTATTATGGGCTCTAGCATAGTTGATTAAGTCATGCGAACTCTTACAGGGTAGACTAGCAGATGTAGGGGAAAGTAGGTGTAACGGTCTATCCATCGTAAGGTGCTAGCGCTTCTGAAAGACTATGTCTCGGTCATCCGTTTCTCAAACACCATGTAGTGCGAGAAACCAAACGGAGGCGATCGAGTCTTGTGGGGAAAAGTGTGCAAACCTCTGCAGAGTGTATAAACTAATCATGGTTAGCCGTGTCCCCGGTTATGGACAGCTTGAGTATCTAGTACTTGGATTATCATGTGAATCTCAACATGTTACTCTAAATTAATTTTGTTGGGTTTTGTTAATGATGATGCTTAATTGGGATTGAGGATGCTGTCAACCATTCTCAATGTTTAACAACTACCATGATAGTTAAATAAAATTTATTCCTTTGTAGTAGGGAAAATTTGGCTTTACGCAAAACTATAACCATAGAGCTTTCCACCAGCCAAATATGCATATAGTATAGCTGTTTCATTCCATTACTCTCTATGTGTTACTTTGCCAGCATATTCCATGTGCTGACCCGTTTCGGGCTGCAACGTTAATGTTGCAGACTTTTCAGACGACGATTAAGGAGTTTTAGGTTGTGGTTCTATACTCAGTGATGCCGTTGGAGTTGATGGACTCACTTATCTTCCAAGCCTTCCGCTGTTATAGTTATTAGATGGCCTTAAGCCATATTTATTATAATAAGTTCTCTATTGAGACACTCGATGTAATAAGTGTGTGATTGCTACTCTGTTATAAATCCTCCGAGTACTGTGTGGTGTCACATTACTGATCCAGGGATGACACCTGAGCACAGAGATCAGACTGTTTGAGGTCTGGTCACTATAGAGATGGTATCAGAGCACACGCTGACTGTAGGACACGACCACTAAGCTAAAGACCTAGATCACTATTCACTCTCTTCTCTTCTGACCTCTCATCTTTTCTACTCTTTAGGATGGCGGATGCAAGGAACAAGTTCACGCAACCGGATGACGATGCACCCTTTGGAGATCACCTAAAGGAAGTCACTAGATACCTGAACATAGGAGTACCAAGCTTCACCGGAACCTACAACACCACTTTACCTGAAGAAGAGCGCTGGATGATTCAAGTTCAAGTTCCAGGAAGGAAGCTCATGCCAGTCACTGAGCCCATAGAGTTTTCTTTTGATGCACCAACTTGGAGTCTAGGAAAGAGCATGGTAGCTCATATCGCCATGGGATGCATTGGAGAAGTCTACCGCAATGATCTCAAGGATACTATCTACCAGATTTGTGGGCGCCGAGATGAGCACTAGGAGATGATCAGCACCAGAAAGGATAGATCAATTGCAGCTTTTATCCAGGAGTTAAACCAGCACATTTGACGACAAGAGAACCAGATGTGCGCCGACATGATAGACCTGAAGAAGGCAAGGACAAGAATCAAGGAACTGGAGGAAGAACTCAGGACTACACGTGAAGATTATGAAGAAGAATTTGAAGTATTGGTGGAGAAGAATGACGATCTGATCAAGAAGATCGGGATATTTATGGGAGGCCCTACACTAGTAGATGAAGACGAAGAACCCAAGGAGATTCACCCGAAAGACTACATCATCATTGACGACACCGACTTGGACCCAGATGACAGCGATGATGACTATGTTGATGAAGCCGGAGCAGATATCATGGAGTCTGCAACCGAAGAATATTTCTAGTAGACCACCTCATCAGTAGTAGTAGTCCACCATGTAAATACAGTAGTCCGAGCACTTTTGCGATAGTTAGATTGATTGTATGCTCTTGTTTGAATGAATGAAGTGAATTGTTTGCTTTTGCCTCATGTGCATATGGGTAGTGTTTTCACTTTAGACCCCCTCTATTCTTAAATCTCATCTTTTCTAAACCCTTAGATGCCTCCGAGACGTGACCCCGGATTTACCTTTCCACCGGAGCTCACCCAGTTGATCCAGCAGCAGAACACATTGATGCAGTTGCTAGTTCAGAATCAGAATCAGGGGAACAACAACAACAACCCACCACCACCACCACCTGTTGATCACTTAGCCCGTTTTCTTAGGCTGAATCCGCCGGTGTTTTCCAGTAGCACCGAGCCGATAGTAGCATATGATTGGCTCCGCAAGACAGCTAGAGATTTGACCACAGCAGGATGCACAGATGCGGAGAAGGTGAAGTTTGCCGCACATCAGCTTGAAGGACCCGCAGCATCATGGTGGGAGAATTTCACAGCCACTTTCCCTGTCGACACTGTCACATGGGACCAGTTTCAGTAGGCTTGTCGTACTGCCCATGTTTCAGAAGGAGCTATGGCCATGAAGAAGCGAGAGTTTTGCAACTTGCGCCAAGGAGGACGAACAGTGGGCCAGTATGTGGAGGACTTTAGTAAATTAGCACGTTATGCCCCAGATGACGTTGCTACGGATGCAGCTAAGCAGGAGAAGTTTCTAGAAGGACTGAATGATGAGTTGAGCATGTAGTTGATGGTAGCAACCTTCTACAACTACCAGGAGTTGGTAGACCGTGCTCTTATGATTGAAGGCAAGCAGCAGCAAATTGAGAACCGCAAGAGGAAGTATGGACAAGGGAAGTACAATTCTGGAGCCCAGCAGAAGCCACGTTTTACCCCTAGATCAGGAGGATATTTTCAGCATACCCATGGAGGAGGTAGCTCGCACAATCACAAATGCACCAAGAATGGTAATGGCAATGGAGGAAGCAATGGCCAGAACCGTACCAACCCATCAACCCCAGCCAAGAAGGACCTGAGCCAAGTCACTTGCTTTAAGTGCCAGAAGACCGGACATTATGCCAATGAATGTCCTGAAGGCCAGAATGGCAATGGAAGCTCTAGGAAGAAGCCGAACCCTTTCAACAGGGGACAGGTGAACCACGTTAACGTGGAGGAGGTTGAAGAGCAGCTGGATGCCATAATCGGTAAGTTTTTGGTTAAGTCATTTACTGCACTCGTTCTTTTTGATACTGGTGCATCGCATTCATACATATCAAGAGGATTTGTGGATAAGTATAACCTGCCCACTAAGGTTCTTAAAACACCTATGCTAGTAAGCTCACCAGGAGCGGAGTATATGGCCAGTCAAGGATGTTTTCAAGTGCCATTGAGTATAGGTAGGCATGTGTTTCCCTCGGATTTAATCATTTTGGAATCACAAGGATTGGATGTAATTCTGGGTATGGATTGGCTGTCGATGTACCGAGGAAACATTGATTGCGCCAGTAAGACAATTTTGCTTACTACCCCAGAAGGGAGAAGGATCAAGTATGTATCCCGACATGTGCCAAAAGGGACTCAAGTAAATTATTTAACAGGAGTTGTGCAGGAGGAGGTACCAGTGGTAAGGGATTTCCCTGAAGTATTTCCAGAAGAGTTGCCAGGCATGCCACCGGATAGAGATATTGAGTTTTTGATTGAGCTATTGCCAGGCACAGGGCCAATATCAAAGATACCATACAGTATGCCTGCAAAGGATTTAGTGGAGATTAAGAAGCAGATTAAGGAGTTACTGGATAAAGGTTACATTCTCCCAAGTTCGTCGCCTTGGGGATCACCAGTACTTCTAGTGGAGAAAAAGGATGGATCGTTAAGGATGGTTGTTGATTATCGAGGATTGAATGAAGTAACCATCAAGAACAAGTACCCACTACCAATGATCAATGATCTGTTTGATCGATTGCAAGGAGCTAAGGTATTTTCCAAGATCGATCTGCGATCATGATGAGGACATCAATACCATTGTTACACCCACAACCCCTGCTGCTATACACACTAGACCTATTACTAGAGCTCGTGCACGCCAATTGAATTATCAGGTACTTTCGTTTCTTGGTAACGATTCTAATGTTCATGAGAATATGATGCTGCCTAAATTGGACACATTTGTTTTGCTTACAAATGAAGGGCCTAGCTTGGACAAGAAAGATGAACCTTGGAGCAAGTTCAAGCATGGAGATGATGGCATGCGCAAGGGGAACAAGAACGGAGTTACAAGTGATGATTCCAGGACTCTGAAGCCACCATAATGAGTGCATGAAGCATGGGACGAAATATACAAGATGCCACTTCATAAATTTCGTCCAGAGGCTATTTTAGGTGCTGCGTCACCTTATTATTGGGCCAGGCCCATGTATTTTCGAAGTACTTAAGTATAGGCTATTTTTAGAGTCCGTATGTGTGGGGAAACAAGAGTTAGGGTTGGTTTCGGACCCCTCCACCAAGGGCCACGAAATTCCCCCTCTCTCCTCCATATATACAGCCCTTAGGGCATCGTCTAGGCTTTGGGTTTTGTTTAGATTAAAAGTTCGCCATAGCTGCAACTTCTCGTACTTCGTTTGTGTCTAACGACCAGACCAAGACGTCACAGAACCCCACCTTGATCAATAAAGCTTTCATCTTATATTCGCAATATCCAGATTGCAATCTCAGTTTCTTGCTTGTTCTTCATTTGCTTGCAGGAAACAGACCTTCGTGATCAGGTTGATCATGCTCCGGCGTGGTCAATAACCCCTCGGAAGTTGGTTTAGCGATTGCTAAGGCGCGACGTCTCGCACGTTCGTAGTCGGATCGTCAAGGTCGACTCCCCCAGAAACGATAGCCACCATCTCATCGAAACATCGGGACACTTTTGCCTCTATCAAGTGGTATCAGATTTCCAGGTTGCTCGGTGAGATTTTATAGTTTTTCGTAGATTAGATCGAGTCTGTTCTTCATACCTACAGTCCACGAAAAAGCCACACACAAAAAATTAGGGTTAGTTCATCATATCCGAACCAATCTGAGCCTTTGCATAATCTTTTTAGGGTTTTTGCTTTGTTGAATTTGCGGTTGCATCGTCGTGTCAAGTTGCTGGTCTTAGAGTCTAGTCTTTTAGAGTTTCGAGTTCTGGTCATAAGTTGTCACGCCGCTGCCGCACCATCATCATCGCCCAACTACCACCATTGCTTATCCGCCACCGCTCTGAATCCGTATCCATATACCACCACCAATCCGTATCCATATACCACCACCAATCTGTATCCATATACCACCACTGCTACCATATACCACCACTGCTGCCATCTTGCCTGCATAGGTCTCGGGAAAAAAAGAGTCTGGAGACCCCCGGGCAGTTTTTAGGCCAAAATTTCGGCGACCAAAAATATTTTTTCCCTATCCTATTTTTAGGCTTTTCTGAGTCTTTTGAGCCACGTGCCATCATAGTGATTTTTTATCGCACTTTTTCGGCGTCGCTGCCCTGATTTTTGGAAAAAAAAGTCAAAAAAATTTCGTGCCCATCCTATCAGTTTGACGAGGGAAGAGTTTTGAGACACTCGCCATTATAGTGATTTTTCGCAAAAAAAAGGAGCGCAAAAGAAAAAAAAAGAGCGAAAAAAAAGAGTTCCAGAGTGTGCTTTTCCCTTATTTACGTGCAGCGCCGTGATTTTGTTAGTGTTCTAGGCTCGCGTCTCTAGCACGGTCTAGCCTAGGACCAGCACAGTACCGTCGTTGAGCGTTTATTCAACTTTGCATCTCTGAGTTGATTTTTGCTGACCCTTTTTGCTACCATACTATAAGCCTTCCCAGCTCCACATACATCTACGTCGTGCGTTTGACTCTCCTTGGCAATCACTCTATCCAAGCTTTTGAGAGTTTTGACTACAACGGTTCCCGATCACCGCCTGCTGCTGGGTAAGAACTGGTAAGAATTTGAGATTTGCTTGACGGATTTGTGACACCCGCCACCACCACCACTTGTTAGTAGTTTGTAGGATCAGGACATCAATACCATTGTTACACCCACAGCCCCTGCTACTATACACACTAGACCGATTACTAGAGCTCACGCACGCCAATTGAATTATCAGGTACTTTCGTTTCTTGGTAAAGATTCTAATGTTCATGAGAATATGATGCTGCCTAAATTGGATACATTTGTTTTGCTTACAAATGAAGGGCCTAGCTTGGACAAGAAAGATGAACCTTGGAGCAAGTTCAAGCATGGAGATGATGGCATGCGCAAGGGGAACAAGAACGGAGTTACAAGTGATGATTCCAGGACTTTGAAGCCACCATAATGAGTGCATGAAGCATGGGACGAAATATACAAGATGCCACTTCATAAGTTTCGTCCAGAGGCTATTTTAGGTGCTGTGTCACCTTATTATTAGGCCAGGCCCATGTATTTTCGAAGTACTTAAGTATAGGCTGTTTTTAGAGTCCGTATGTGTGGGGAAATAAGAGTTAGGGTTGGTTTCGGACCCCTCCACCAAGGGCCACGAAATTCCCCCTCTCTCCTCCATATATACAGCCCTTAGGGCATCGTTTAGGCTTTGGGTTTTGTTTAGATTAAAAGTTCGCGATAGCTGCAACTTCTCGTACTTCGTTTGTGTCCAACGACCAGACCAAGACATCACAGAACCCCACCTTGATCAATAAAGCTTTCATCTTATATTCGCAATATCCAGATTGCAATCTCAGTTTCTTGCTTGTTCTTCGTTTGCTTGCAGGAAACAGACCTTCGTGGTCAGGTTGATCGTGCTCCGGCATGGTCAATAGCCCCTCGGAAGTTGATTTTGCGATTGCTAAGGCGTGACGTCTCGCACGTTCGTAGTCGGATCGTCAAGGTCGACTCCCCCAGAAACGATAGCCACCATCTCATTGAAACATTGATACACTTTTGCCTCTATCAGATCAGGATACCACCACTTGAAGATTCAAGAACAGGATATACCTAAGACAGCTTTTACCACCAGGTATGGGCTGTACGAGTATACCGTTATGTCATTTGGTCTGACTAACGCACCTGCCTATTTTATGAACATGATGAACAAAGTGTTTATGGAGTTCTTGGATAAGTTCGTCGTGGTGTTCATTGATGATATTTTGGTTTACTCGAAAAGTGAAGAGGAGCATAAGGAGCATTTGCGATTGGTACTTGAGAAGCTCAGAGAACAGCAGTTGTATGCCAAGTTCAGCAAATGTGAGTTTTGGTTGAAGGAAGTAGGATTCCTCGGACACATTATATCCAGAGAGGGTATATCAGTAGATCCCACTAAAGTTGATACCGTGACCAAGTGGGAGGCACCAACAACAGTTGGAGAGATCCGGAGTTTCCTTGGACTCGCAGGATACTATCGGAGATTCATTGAGAATTTATCAAAGATTGCGAAGCCTATGACGGAGTTGTTGAAAAAGGATACCAAGTTCATATGGACCGAGGAGTGTGAGGCAAGTTTCCAGGAGTTGAAGAAACGCTTGGTTACTTCACCAGTGTTGATTTTGCCAGACCAGGCCAAGGATTATGAGGTGTACTGCGACGCTTCACATCGAGGACTTGGAGCAGTGCTTATGTAGGAAGGGATAGTTGTTTCATATGCCTCAAGAAAGCTTAAGCCTCACGAGTTGAATTATGCTACGCATGATTTGGAGTTAGCAGCCGTAGTGCATGCATTTAAAACATGGAGACATTTCCTCATTGGAAATCATTGTGCGGTGTACACGGATCACAAGAGTTTGAAGTACATTTTCACGCAGAAGGAGTTGAACCTCAGACAAAGGAGATGGTTGGAGCTCATCAAGGATTATGATATGAGATTGCATTACCATCCCAGAAAGGCTAATGTAGTAGCTGACACATTAAGTCGCAAAAGCCATGTCAATACACTAATGACGGGAGAAATACCAAGGGAGTTAGCC
Source organism: Triticum aestivum (assembly GCF_018294505.1). Classification (NCBI taxonomy): domain Eukaryota; kingdom Viridiplantae; phylum Streptophyta; class Magnoliopsida; order Poales; family Poaceae; genus Triticum; species Triticum aestivum. The sequence continues at coordinate 227,492,419 of NC_057800.1, read as the reverse complement.
GAAAATCTTTGTGAACTATGTTTGGAAATAGTTCCGAGAGGCTGTCTAGCAGCATTGGAGATTCAGTCAACTTTGATGGATAGAATCAGAGAAGCTTAGAAGACTGACAAGGAGATTGCCTCTATAAAGGAGAAAATGAGCGAAGGAAAGGCTAAAGCATTTCGTGAGGATGAGCACGACACCCTATGGTTTGAAGACCGTGTTTATGTGCCCAATGACCCGGAGATCAGGAAGTTGATTCTGCAAGAGGCACATGATTCACCATATTCGATTCACCCAGGAAATACCAAGATGTATTTGGATTTGAAGGATATTTTCTGGTGGACCAGAATGAAGAAAGATATTGCGGAGTATGTAGCAGTTTGTGATGTATGTCAGAGAGTAAAAGCAAAGCATCAGAAGCCAGCAGGATTGCTACAACCATTGTCGATACCCGAATGGAAGTGGGATAAGTTAGGCATGGATTTTATCACGGGATTACCCAGGACTCGTTCAGGCTATGACTCGATTTGGGTTGTAGTTGATCGGTTGACGAAAGTAGCTCATTTCATCCCAGTAAAGACCACTTACACCAGTGCTAAGTTGGAAAAGATATACATGACCTGGATTGTATGCTTACATGGAGTTCCGAGGAGTATAGTATCAGATAGAGGAACCCAGTTTACCTCAAAGTTCTGGAATCAGTTGCACAAAACTTTGGGTACCAGGCTTGAGTTCAGCACAGCTTTTCATCCACAGACAGATGGAGAGACCGAGAGAGTCAATCAGATTTTGGAGGACATGCTGAGAGCTTGTGCGCTAGATTATGGATCTAGTTGGGATAAGAATTTGCCGTATGCAGAGTTCTCTTACAACAATAGTTATCAATCCAGTTTAAAGATGGCCCCTTTCGAAGCCTTGTACGGAAGGAGGTGCAGGACACCCTTGTCGTGGGATGAAGTTGGAGACCGCCAGTTGTTTGGACCTGACTTGATTAAGGAGTCTGAACAAAAGGTGAAATTGATTCGCAATAGGCTCAAGATAGCCCAGTCCAGACAGAAGAGTTATGCAGATTCTAAACACAAGGAGACAGTTTAGGAAGTTGGAGATAGAGGTTATCTTCGAGTATCCCCACTTCAGGGAACAAAGCGCTTTGGTGTTAAAGGAAAGTTAGCGCCACGATTTGTAGGACCATACCGAGTATTGGAACGTATGGGAGAAGTGGCCTACAAGTTGGTATTGCCTGAAGGATTGTCAGGAGTTCATGATGTGTTCCACGTTTCTCAGTTGAAGAAGTGCCACCCGGAGATGGCTGACATACCCTTGAGAGACACCATGCCATTGGAAGCAATTCAGTTGGATAACGATTTGACCTATGAGGAGAAACCAGTTAAGATTCTAGAGTATGCCAGTCGAGTCACCCGCAGCAAGGTTATCAAGTTTTGCAAGGTTCAGTGGAGCCACCACACGGAGGATGAAGCCACCTGGGAGCGAGAGGAAGATTTGCTCAGGGACCACCCTCACCTATTTTCTAGCCAACCCGAATCTCGAGGGCGAGATTCATCTTAAGGGGGGTAGATTTGTAACATCCCAAATTTTCAATTTGGAATGTTATACATTAGACCATCATTGCATATCAGAATTTATTTGCTTTTGGTTTTGATCCTAGAAATTCTACGCAACTCAAGGACCCACGGAGAGAGTTGGGGATTTCGTTATTTCCATATTTGAGTTTTCTCAAATTTTGCGAATAGGATCATTTGATTTCAATTATTTTATTATCAATTATTTCTATTACAAAAATATGAGAGAGGGAATAAAATGACATTCCCAAAATAAAGAAATATTGAGGATTTAATAATAAAATCAAGTAAGAATTTATTTCGGAGTTTTTCGTATTTTATTTGAATTTAGGAAAAATGTGCGTTTTTCAAAATTGCATTTATGCCCCAAATAAATGTTCACCTTGTGCGGCTTCATTTTAGAAGCCCGAGAAAATTTATGTCGGAATTTTTGGAGTCCGTTTAGTATTTCTTTTATTTGTTTTTCTGCGCGGAATAATTTAAAAAAACGCGAATCGACTTTGGGCCGTACCCGAGCGGGACTCCGCCCGGGGGCAGCCTTTATAAGCCGCCCGACCCGAGTCACCAGCCCACCACGCCCGAAACCCTAATCAGCCGCCACCGCCGCCCGCCGCCGCCGCCGTCAGACCCGCCGCCCGAGGTCAACCTCGTTTTCGCCGCCCGTTTTTTTTTAAAAAAGAGAGAAAAAAAGGAAAAAAAAGTCGCGGTTTTTATTTTTTTTAGTTTCGGTTTTTTTCAAAATAGATCGATTTTTCTGGTTTATTTATTTAGCGTGCGTTTGTCCGTTTGTTCGTTCTAGTGAACGTTCGTCGTTTTTCTTTTTCTCGGATTAAATCCGTGATTTTTCTGATCGTGATTCCTGATCCGATTTTCGTTTTAGTATAACTTTTCGCTCGTTTATCGGAATTAGGCGATTCAAGCGCCTGGAGTTTCGTCTCGAAACCCTCTATCCGTTTAACCAACTTAAACAAGTTTTTGCCACTGTAAAAATTGCCCTAGATCTAGAATAGTAAACGAAGCTTGTTTCTTTTGCCGTTTGACTTTCGTCGTTTCGTTTGATTTGATTCTTTTTGCAAACCGGAGTTCTTAAGTTGAACCTTCTGGTTAGATCTCTTATTTGAGTTTTACCCGTGCATTAGATGAATACTTATTGTATGCTTGGTTGTTTGTCTGCGATAGAATACCCGAAGTGCGCCGCTTGCTACTTCGAATCTCTAGGTTTCGCGGATCATCAACAAGGCAAGGAACACTTTGATCATACCTCCTACTACCCAATTTTATTGCATTAGATCAATCCTCAAACATTGCATGATTAGGATCTAATTAAATTGTGGGATGGGAAGTAGTTGAGGTAGTACCTATTACCTGTTGTATTATCAAACTTTTGGGAGTTACTTCTACGTTTGCCTATTATGCCATGCTATGCTAATAGACGTGGATTGGGTGAGTGATATCCATGATAGATGTGAGTTTGTTAATTAATGGTTTACCTATGGTGGCAACTTAAACACACATCTGGGTGGATTGAGGTACCTGGGTATTCCAGGATTGCCTGTTTTTCTTTATGGACCGCCACCCAGGCCCAAAGGGATCATGAGATTTTTCATACTAGAAACTTCCGTGTGCAGCCACAAGCTATTATGGGCTCTAGCATAGTTGATTAAGTCGTGCGAACTCTTACAGGGTAGACTAGCAGATGTAGAGGAAAGTAGGTGTAACGGTCTATCCATCGTAAGGTGCTAGCGCTTCTGAAAGACTATGTCTCGGTCATCCGTTTCTCAAACACCATGTAGTGCGAGAAACCAAACGGGGGCGATCGAGTCTTGTGGGGAAAAGTGCGCAAACCTCTACAGAGTGTATAAACTAATCATGGTTAGCCGTGTCCCCGGTTATGGACAGCTTGAGTATCTAGTACTTGGATTATCATGTGAATCTCAACATGTTACTCTAAATTAAATTTGTTGGGTTTTGTTAATGATGATGCTTAATTGGGATTGAGGATGCTGTCAACCATTCTCAATGTTTAACAACTACCATGATAGTTAAATAAAATTTATTCCTTTGTAGTAGGGAAAATTGGCTTTACGCAAAACTGTAACCATAGAGCTTTCCACCAGCCAAATATGCATATAGTATAGCTGTTTCATTCTATTACTCTCTATGTGTTACTTTGCCAGCATATTCCATGTACTGACCCATTTCGGGCTGCAACATTAATGTTGCAGACTTTTCAGACGATGATTAAGGAGTTTTAGGTCGTGGTTCTATACTCAGTGATGCCGTTGGAGTTGATGAACTCACTTATCTTCCAAGCCTTCCGCTGTTATAGTTATTAGATGGCCTTATGCCATATTTATTGTAATAAGTTCTCTATTGAGACACTTGATGTAATAAGTGTGTGATTGCTACTCTGTTATAAATCCTCCGAGTACTGTGTGGTGTCAGCATTACTGATCCAGGGATGACACCTGAGCAAAGGTTTAAGCTTTGGGGAGTTGATACGTCTCCGTCGTATCTACTTTTCCAAACACTTTTGCCCTTGTTTTGGACTCTAACTTGCATGATTTGAATGGAACTAACCCGGAGTGATGTTGTTTTCAACAGAATTGCCATGGTGTTATTTTTGTGCAGAAATAAAAGTTCTCAGAATGACCTGAAAATCAACAAAGAATATTTTTGGAATATATAAAAAATACTGGCGAAATAATCAAGGCCAGGGGGCCACACCTTGTCCACGAGGGTGGGGGCACGCCTACCCCCTGGGCGTGCCCCCTGCCTCGTGGCCCCCCTGGTGCTCCACCGACCTCAACTCCAACTCTATATATTCACGTTATGGGAGAAAAATCAGAGAGAAGGATTCATCGCATTTTATGATACGGAGCCGCCACCAAGCCCTAATCTCTCCCGGGAGGGTTGATCTGGAGTCCGTTCGGGGCTCCAGAGAGGGGAATCCATCGCCATCATCATCATCATCAACCTTCCTCCATCACCAATTTCATGATGATCGCCGCCATGCGTGAGTAATTCCATCATAGGCTTGCTGGACGATGATGGGTTAGATGATATTTATCATGTAATTGAGTTAGTTTTGTTAGGGTTTGATCCCTAGTATCCATTATGTTCTGAGATTGATGTTGCTATGACTTTGCTATGCTTAATAATTGTCACTAGGGCTCGAGTGCCATGATTTCAGATCTGAACCTATTATGTTTTCATGAATATATGTGATTTCTTGATCCTATCTTGCAAGTCAATAGTCACCTACTATGTGTTATGATCCGTTAACCCCGAAGTGACAATAATCAGGACCACTCCCGGTGATGACCGTAGTTTGAGGAGTTCATGTATTCACTATGTGTTCATGCTTTGGTCCGATACTCTATTAAAAGGAGGCCTTAATATCCCTTAGTTTCCAATAGGACCCCGCTGCCATGGGAGGGTAGGACAAAATATGTCATACAAGTTCTTTTCCATAAGCACGTATGACTATATTCGGAATCCATGCCTACATTACATTGATGAACTGGAGCTAGTTCTGTGTCACCCTATGTTATAACTATTGCATGGGGAATCGCATCCGACATAATTATCCATCACTGATCCATTGCCTACGACCTTTTCACATATTGATCTTGGCTTATTTAATTTTCCGTTATTACTGTTACAATCACTACAAAATAAAAACTATTACTTTTGCCACCTTTACCGCTACTATCATATTACTTTGCTACTTAATACTTTGATGCAGATATTAAGTCTTTCAGGTGTGGTTGAATTGACAACTCAACTGTTAATACTTGAGAATATTCTTTGGCTCCCCTTGTGTCGAATCAATAAATTTGGGTTGAATACTCTACACTCGAAAACTATTGCGATCCTCGATACTTGTGGGTTATCAGGTATGCACGATTAGAACACAAAGATTTGTGGGCGGTGATGGTCATACTGCTTACCACCAATGTCTTATTTTGATTCAGCGGTATTGTGGGATGAAGTGGCCTGGACTAACCTTACATGTCCACGCACATGAGACCGGTTCCACCGACTAACAAGCAACTAGTTTTGCATAAAGGTGGATGGCGGGTGTCTGTTTCTCCTACTTTAGTTGAATCGAATTTTAATGTGGACGATCCTTGAAAAAGGTTAAAACAGCAAACTTGACGAAACACCGTTGTGGTTTTATGCGTAGGTAAGAACGGTTCTTGCTAGAAGCCCGTGGCAGCCACGTAAAACTTGCAACAACAAAGTAGAGGATGTCTAACTTGTTTTTGCAGGGCATGTTGTGATGTGATATGGTCAAGACATGATGTGATAAACGTTATTGTATGAGATGATCATGTTTTGTACGATATCTAACAACCGGCAGGAGCCTTATGGTTGTCTCTTTATTGTATGAAATACAAACGCCATGTAATTGCTTTACTTTATCACTATGCGTTAGTGATAGTTGTAGAAGCAATAGTTAGCGAGACGACCATGACGCTACGATGGAGATCAAGGTGTTGAGCCGGTGACGATGGAGATCATAATGATGCTTTGGAGATGGAGATCAAAAGCACAAGATGATGATGGCCATATCATGTCACATATTTTGATTGAGAAAAAATGTGATGTTTATCGTTTATACATCTTATTTTGCTTAGAACGGCGGTAGCATTATAAGATGATCCCTTCACTAAATTTCAAGGTAAAAGTGTTCTCCCTGAGTATACAACGTTGCTACAGTTCATCGTGTTGAGACACCACGTGATGATCGGGTGTGATAGACTCTATGTTCACATACAACGGGTGCAAGACAGTTTTGCACATGCGGAATACTCGGGTTAAACTTGACGATCCTAGCATGTACAGACATGGGCTCGAAATACTGGAGACTGAAAGGTCGAACGTGAATCATCTAGTAGATATGATCAACATAGAGATGTTCACCATTGATGACTACTCCATCTCATGTGATGATCGGACATGGATTAGTTGATTTGGATCACGTATCATTTAGATGACTTGCGGTATGTCTATCTAAGTGGGAATTCTTAACTAATTTCATTAATTGAACTTAATTTATCATGAACTTAGTCATGATACTATTTGCATATCTATGTTGTAGATCAATGGCCCATGCTACCATTCCCCTGAATTTTAATGCGTTCCTAGAGAAAGCTAAGTTGAAAGATGATGGTAGCAACTACACGGACTGGGTCCGTAACTTGAGGATTATCCTCATTGCTGCACAAAGGAATTATGTCCTTGATGCATCGCTAGGTGAAAGGCCTTCTACAGGAGGAGATGCTAATGTTTTGAATGTCTGGCAAGCTCGATCTGATGACTACTCGATAGTTTAGTGTGCCATGCTTTGCAGCTTAGAATCGGGACTTCAAAGACATTCTGAACGTCATGGAGCATATGAAATGTTCCAGGAGTTGAAGTTAACATTTCAAGCAAATGCCCGAGTTGAGAGATATGAAGTCTCCAACAAGTTCTATAGCTGCAAAATAGAGGAGAACGGTTTTGTCAATGAACACATACTCAAAATTCCTGGGTATCATAATCACTTGACTCAGTTGGGAGTTAATCTTCCAGATGATAGTGTTATAGACAGAATTCTTCAATCATTGCCACCAAGCTATAAAGGCTTCATGATGAACTATAATATGCCAGGGATGGAGAAAACAATTCCTGAGCTCTTTGCAATGCTCAAAGCCGTGGAGGTAGAAAATCAAGAAGGAGCATCAAGTGTTGATGGTTAACAAGACCACTAGTTTCAAGAAAAAGGGCAAGGGAAAGAAGGGGAACTTCAAGAAGAATGGCAAGCAAGTTGCCACTCCCGGGAAGTAGCCCAAAGCTGGACCTAAGCCTAAAACTGAGTGCTTCTACTACAAAGGGACTAGTCACTGGAAGCGGAACTGCCCCAAGTATTTGGCGGATAAGCAGGATGACAAAGTGAACAAAGGTATATTTGATATACATGTTATTGATGTGTACCTTACTAATGATCGTAGTAGCGCCTGGGTATTTGATACTGCTTCGGTTGCTCATATTTGTAACTCGAAACATGAGCTATGGATTAAACAAAGATTGGCTAAGGACGAGGTGACGATGCGCATCGGGAATGGTTCCAAGGTCGATGTGATCACTGTCAGCATGCTACCTCTAGATCTACCTTCAGGATTAGTTTTAGACTTGAACTATTGTTATTTGGTGCTAGCGTTGAGCATGAACATTATATTTGGATCTTGTTTAGTGCGAGACGGTTATTCATTTAAATCAGAGAATAATGGTTGTTCCATTTATATGAGTAATATCTTTTATGTTCATGCACCCTTGAAGAGTGGTCTATTTCTGTTGAATCTTGGTTGTGGTGATACACATATTCATAATATTGATGCCAAAAGATGCAAAGTTGATAATGATAGTGCAACATATTTGTGGCACTATCGTTTAGGTCATATTGGTGTAAAGCGCGTGAAGAAACTCCATGCAGATGGACTTTTGGAATCACTTGATTATGAGTCATTTGATACTTGCGAACCATGCCTCATGGGCAAGATGACTAAAACTCCGTTCTTTGGAACAATGGAGCGAGCCAATGACTTATTGGAAATAATACATACCGATGTATGCGGCCCGATGAGTGTTGAGGCACGCGGCCGGTATCGTTATTTTCTGACCTTCACACATGATTTGAGAAGATATAGGTATATCTACTTAATGAAACACAAGTCTGAAACATTTGAAAAGTTCAAAGAATTTCAGAGTGAAATGGAGAATCATCGTAACAAGAAAATAAATTTTCTACAATCTGATCATCGATGCGAATATTTGAGTTACGTTTTTGGGCTTCATTTAAAACAATGTGGAATTGTTTCACAACTCACGCCACCTGGAACACCATGGCGTAATGGTGTGTCTGAACATAGTAACCGCACTTTATTAGATATGGTGCGATCTATGATGTATCTTACCGATTTACCACTATCATTTTGGGGTTATGCATTAGAGACAGTTGCTTTCACGTTAAATAGGGCACCGTCTAAATCCGTTGAGATGACACCAAGTTAGTTTGGGGTTGCGATACTTATGTCAAAAGGCTTCATCCTGATAAGCTCGAACCCAAATTAGATAAGTGTGTCTTCATAGGATACCCTAAGGAAACAATTGGGTACACCTTCTACCATAGATCCAAAGGCAAGATCTTTGTTGCCAAGAATGGAACATTTCTAGAGAAGGAGTTTCTCTCTAAATAAGTGAATAGGAGAAAAGTAGAACTTGATGAGGTAATTGTACCTTCTCTCGAATTGGAAAGTAGCACATCATAGAAAACCGTTCTAGTGATGCCTACACCAACTAGAGAGGAAGCAAATGATAATGATCATGAAACTTCAGATCAAGCTGTTACTTAACCTCGTAGGTCAACCAGAGCATGATCCGCACCAGAGTGGTACGGTAATCCTGTTCTAGAAGTCATGTTGTTAGACAACGGCGAACCTTCGAACTATGAAGAAGCTATGACGAGCCCAGATTCCGATAAATGGCTTGACGCCATGAAATCTGAGATAGGGTCCATGCATGAGAACAAAGTGTGGACTTTGGTGGACTAGCCCGAAGGTCGGCAGGCCATTGAGAGTAAATGGATCTTCAATAAAAAGACGGACGTTGATGGTAATATCAATGTCTACAAAGCTCGACTTGTTGCGAAAGGTTTTCGACAAGTTCAAGGAGTTGACTATGATGAGACTTTCTCACCAATAGCGATGCTTAAGTATGTCCAAATGATGTTAGCAATTGCCACATTTTATGATTATGAAATCTAGCAAATGGATGTCAAAATTGCATTCCTTAATGGATTTCTTAAAGAAGAATTGTATATGATGCAACCAGAAGGTTTTGTTGATCCTAAAGGTGCTAACAAAGTGTGCAAACTCCAACAATCCATCTATGGACTGGTGCAAGCATCTCGGAGTTGGAATATACGCTTTGATGAGGTGATCAAAGCATATGGTTTTATATAGACTTATGGTGAAGCCTGTATTTACAAGAAAGTGGGTGAGAGTTCTGTAGCATTTCTGGTATTATATGTGGATGACATATTGTTGATCGGAAATGATATAGAATTTCTGGATAGCATAAAAGGATACTTGAATAAGAATTTTTCAATGAAAGACCTTGATGAAGCTGCTTATATATTGGGCCTCAAGATCTATAGAGATAGATCAAGATGCTTGATAAGACTTCCACAAAGCACATACCTTAATGAAGTTTTGAATAAGTTCAAAATGGATCAGTCAAACAAAGGGTTCTTGCTTGTGTTACAAGGTGTGAAGTTGAGTAAGACTCAAAACCCGACCACGGCAGAATATATAGAGAGAATGAAAGTCATTCCCTATGCCTCAGTCATAGGTTCTATAAAGTATGCCATGCTATGCACCAGACTTGTTGTGTGCCTTGCCATGAGTTTGGCAAGGGGGTACAATAGTGATCCAGGAGTAGATCACTGGACAGCGGTCAGAATTATCCTTAGGTACCTAAAGAGGACTAAGGAAATGTTTCTCGGTTATGGAGGTGATAAAGAATTCTTCGTAAAGAGTTACATCGATGCAAGCTTTGACACCGATCTGGATGACTTTGAGTCTCGATCTGGATACATATTGAGAGCGGCAGCAATTAGCTAGAGTAGCTCCCTGCAGAGCATTGTAAACATAGAAATTTGCAAAATACTAAGACGTCTCCAACGTATCTATAATTTATGAAGTATTCATGTTGTTATTTTGTCATTCTTGGATGTTTTACAATCATTTTATAGCAACTTTATATCATTTTTTGGGACTAACCTATTGACCCAGTGCCCAGTGCCAGTTGCTATTTTTTGCTTGTTTTTCACATCGCAGGAAATCAATATCAAACGGAGTCTAAACACTGCGAAACTTTATGTGGGTTTTTTATGGACCAGAAGACCGCCAATGGGCCAGAGCAGCACCTAGGGGATGCCCCAAGGGGGGCACAACCCACTAGGGCGCGCCTAGGGGCCTAGGCGTGCCCAAGTGGGTTGTGCCCACCTCGGTGGCCTCCTGCACCCCCTCTTTACCCTATAAATTCACAAATATTCCGAAAACCCTCGGGGTTAACCTAGATCAGAAGTTCTGCCGCCGCAAGGCTCTATAGCCACCGAAAACTAATCTAGACCCTTTCTGGCACCCTGCCGGAGGGGGCAATCATCTCCGGTGGCCATCTTCATCATCCCGGCGGCCACCATGATGAGGAGGGAGTAGTCCACCCTCGTGGCTGAGGGTTTGTACCAGTAGCTATGTGTTTAATCTCTCTCTCTCTCTCGTGTTCTCAAGTGGGATTCTAATAGCATCTCCAATAGATGATGTAAAATGGATGTAAAATTAACATCGCCAAAAACCACCTGACTACAACAGATGAGGTAAAAACTGTTGACTCTGAACTTAACTATCGAAACTGAAATTTACTATGGAATCTGAATGCTACTGTCGAAACTGAACACAATGGTAGCAGAGAGGCACTTGACATGTAGTTTAGGGAGGGCCTGCAGTTCATCTTCAACCTGCACCCCCCTAAGCCGCCAGCCACCACCGGCCGAACCGCCGGCCCCAGCGCCGCCTCGCCGCCCCGAAACAACTCGCCACCGTCGCCCCGGCCAGCATTCTAGCCCTCCCCCACCCTGAACCCTAAGATAGATAGTGGGGTACCTCTCCGGCGAGCCCCCGTCCCCGCTGCGGGTGGTTCTTCCTTAACTCCGGCGAGCCCCCCCCCAACCCTTGAAAATCGACGCACGAGCAAGGGGGAGAGCAACAGCAGCAGCTGGACGAGCGAGCGATTGAGCGAGAGTCGGAGCAGCAGCAGCAGATCTGGCTGGTATGGACGCCACCGCCGAAGGGGCCTCGCACTGGGGGAGAGCCGCCATGGAGATGTCGCCCGCGGCGCCGGCTTCAAGGTAGCCGCTCCATGGGGTGCGGTATGGAGCACCGTCGGTGCCGGGAGGTCGAGTTAAGGAGAAGGTGCGATGCGATGAGTGTACAACCTCTTTGGTGGCACCGAGTAGGCCTCGGCTTCGTCCGAGGAGTCGGTGAGGATGTTGCAGTTCCAGTGGAGTAGGTTAAGGCGGCGCTGTGGGGATGGAGCAGCCGCGATAGACGAGGCGATCGTCGGAGCAGCTCCTTCGAGGTGGAGGACGGGGCGGCTGAACCGGCGGGACGGCGAGATGGACGACGGATCCTCATCTGGGGAGGTGGACGAGGGATGTCGAGCTGTTGCGGTGGACGACATCGTCGGGGAAGAGGCTCCGCCTGGGCAATGGTGACGTGGCGGACGGAGGAGGGTGGGGTTTCGTGGCTGGAACGGAGAGGTTATGGCGGCCTGGGATTTCGAATGGCGAAAAGGGGGTGATGGGAGGGGGTGAAGCATGACTTAGGAACGCGCTTGTCCAACATGTAGGGTGTTTTACAAAAGTACCCCCCACTAATTTGAACTAGCGGCGCTTTCGGCTCAGGGTTAGAAGGGGGATTTCGCGTGTCGGGATTTGGCAGCTGGAGGGAGTTTTCGCGCGCGTTGTAATTTCGGGATAGCAAGGCGCGGGTTGTGAAGGCGCCAGTTTTGAGAGCCCGATATCTGAATTTTCAGGATATAACAAGACGTGGGTTGAATTTCAGGGACAAGCCTAACGTGTCATAATATTGTACTTGTACGTACCAAATCAATTCGCACTTCCCTCAACCAAAAAGAAAACAAAAAAATAAAACTATTCATACCACACAAAGAGAGAGTCTTGCCCCGTTTTACTATACAAATGCTATTCAAAGCTACTCCCTCCTTCCATCTATATAGGGCCTAATGCGTTTTTCGATGCTAACTTTGACCAAATATTAGAGCAATGATATATGACATGCAACTTACACAAAGCACACCGCTAAATTCGTCTGTGAAAGGGTCTTTCAATGATATAATTTTCACATTGTGCATGTCATGTACTATTAATCTTGTCAATAGTCAAAGGCGGTCTTAAAAATCTCATTACGCCCTATGTAGATGGTAAGAGGGAGTATGAATCCATGTTATGTCCGATTAAATTTTTCGCTTGCTGTATAATGCATGTAACCTACTCATACCAACATTTTAGTGCATTCCAAATGTCTATACTACCGCTGCAATTCGAACTAAATTTGAATTCGTTTCTCTATTTCAATAAGAATCTACAATCATGATTGTTGCCAACTTCAACCATCAAAGTTTCCTTGCTATCCGCTAGATATAAATTAGACGGCCTATAATGCAGGATGGCAGACACACCATCATCAACAACTCCGTTTTTTATAAGAGTAGAGATAAAATATATTAAATGTAGTATACCATGTTCATAACCACACCATGTTTATCACCGTTATATATATTCACACATCCGTCGGTTTTAAACACTATGATAAATTCTTCAAATATCTGAATTCGCTTTTTATAATGAAGTATATATGATCTCTATTCGTCTTTTACACCCACACAACCCTCTTATCTTTGTAGCTACCGCTAACTTTCTCTTGTGCATGCACACACCCGCATCCCTCTCACCCTCCCTTAGCATTCTCTAGCTCCATCGCACAAATTCGTGTTTTCACTTTAGGTCGTTCACCCACGGTGTGTGGAGGCCCCCCAGCTCCTTCTTTACGGCACACATCGATCGATATGCCTCTCTAGCCAGGTGTGCCTAGCACAAACACAAGCTTCCCCTCTTCTCTTGTCACCGTCCATGCCTCACTCCCACCACTCTTTTCATCATTCTCGTACTCGCACACTCCTCCCCCTCGATATAGTATGCCTCTCGTACCACCTCCTACATGCATCCATCTCTCTATATCCTTCTCCTCGTGCCTCATTTGCTTCTAACACACACATGCATGTATACCAATCGATCTCCCAACATATACCTAGATCGACTTTAAGTACCCCCCGCCCATCAATCGGCATACCTCACAAGTTATGTCTCTCCTTTCTCTTACAAAGGGCGATTGATCTTCCTATGTAGTTATGTCTGCTTACCACAGCCACATCGTCCCCCTCATCATTCGTGCATGCCTCCTGGCCCATCTCTCACACGCACGTGCACAGACAACAAGCAGCCATCTCCTCTCTTATTGATATTGCGGGCGTGCCCTCCGTTTGTCTAGCAAGCCTATCCCACCATTTGTTAGAAGCAACTCCACTACCACCCCCTCCAACACTCTAGCTCTATCTCTCTCCCAACCTTATTCATCTCCTGCACATATGCATGGATGCCGATCGATCTCCCTTAATACATGAGGCAGATCGATCTCCTTAATACATGAGGTAAGCCTCTCTCCTCCTCCACACATATACCAGCCATTGTACCTCTATAGTTAATTGGGCCTCCCTCTTCCCCAACCACACACCGATAGTCGAGCGCTGCAGGTAGGTATCCATGCCACAGAGACAAACTGCACATGTCCCATCTCACATTCCAGTAGGCCAGCCACTCTATATCTTTGACGTGGGCACACACAAATTCGATGGCACTCTTTGATCGCGCGCGCGCGCGCACACACACACACACACATCATCCCTCTCTTTGATTCTATAGACACCTCAAGCTGATGATACCTCCACTCTCTTCTCGTGTATCGCCCCTCTATATATATGTTATATCCAGGACTCTATTTCACACACATTGCATATGTTAAATTTTTTGATTGACCCCCCCCCCCCCAAAAAAACTCTCAAGAACCCACACACTATATCTCTCTAGGTTTGTGTCTCTCTCACACAACCCCATGTAGGTGGTGTACGTATACAAGAAGAGAATAGGTGCACCATGCACGTACTCACGCTTCGTGCCCAGCCACACCCGCGCGGGTACACGGTGGAGCTCATTTCTTTACGAAATGGCAGCCCACGTGCTAATTTGAACGCCTGTAGCGGTTGTTTACTTAGGGAGGTCGTGTACCATGCGTGCACGAAACAAAGTTCGACCTAACGTGTTGCTGCGTTATTTTTAAATAAAGTTATAGCGCTCAATGGCATGTACACAGAATATAAAATGATTTTTATGGAGGAAAAGGTAATCCGCTCTTCAGAGTATCTCACACAAGGCTCCGGTGGCCTCTCTCTCTCTCTCACCGTTGGTCACTGATCCGTTCGCATCCCGTCCGCCGGGGGAAAGGGAGTGCGGTGGCCTCTCTCTCTCTCACCGTTGGTCATTGATCCGGCCGCATCCCGTCCGCCGGGGGGAAGGGAGTGCGGTGGCCTCTCTCTCTCTCTCACCGTTATCCACTGATTCGGCCGCATCCCGTCCACCGGGGGAAAGGAAGGAAGTGCATCATTTCTCCGTTCGACGACGCCGAGGCAGCACGTCCCGATCTATGGTACACGCCGTTCTCTCTGACCAAGCTCCGGTGAGGCAGGGCCTACGCCACCTGCTCGTAGATTCCGCCCGCCGCTGCTCACCTAGTTACATCCCGACGACCTCCAGGTATCCCCTCCGGCCTTGCTCCACTGCCCGTTTTCCCACGTTGCTGCATGTGGATCTTCCATAGTTCTTTGCCTAAAACGTAGCTCGTCCAGTGTACTTTCCATATTGCATTCTCGTCCTCACACCGTTTTAGACAAACACAACCGTGTTGTTATCTTCCCTTAGGACAAGGAATATGCTTCTTTTTTGTCGTCGCATGTGTCATCAACTGTTATTGGCCAGTAATTGTTTCCTTTCTACCTCTTTTTTGCAAACAAGGCTATCCATTTCACCTCGTTGCTATTGCGACCTTTTGGTGAACTGCGCAAATCACTTTTTTCTTAAGAGTGTTTTGTGCAGTTGTACTAAAATGTCACACGGGCAACGTCTCTACATTTTAGTGCGACTGCACAAAGGGAGATTGGTTTTTCTCTATCCTCCTCATTCAACTCCGAGCCTAATCTTCTCCAACTAGTGAGTCTTAAGAGAGACCGCAAAGGTGACCGGCTTCTATTTGTGTGTTTTATTGTTTCATCAGCAGTCCTCTATTATCGTAATCACACTTGATATCTTTGGAACAGGGACGCTCAGCTCTATTTTAGTGGAACTGCACAAAATGATCGGAATGTTGCATGCTCCAGACAGCTACTTTTTTTCCCAACATGCCTTGTTGATTTAGACAGAGTTGGGGGGACGTTGCTGCCAATGAAAGCATGGATCAATTTTAATTTAACACCTTCTCACAACTTTGTCTTCAGTTGTGATGTAATTATTAGCTCTGATCTGCTAATAATTAACATGCATTAGCAAGGAAGTTAGTTTTTTATTGTTTCCGAAAGAGCATCGATGGCAAGACACGCGAAACAAAAGCTGAAAGCTCACACCATTTTACAATTTCATGTCGCTGGAAAATTATTTGTATAGTACGTCAATTATGTAAACGAATGATGGAAGCTTGATAGCATTGCCAGAAGCCTCTTCATCATCTGGGTCCATGTGCCATGCACGAAATTATACTCCTTCGTTCCTAAATATTTGTCATTTTACAAATTTCAAACGGGCATATTTAGAGTGTAGATTCACTCATTTTGCTTCGTATGTGTACTCCCTCCATTCCTAAATATTCTATTCGTCTTAACAGAGATTTCAACATATTTTAGAAAGACAAATACTCCGGAGTATATTTAAGAACCGAGGGGGTAGTGCACAACCGCATGGGAGACTCATCCCGGTCGTCGCGCCGCATTAATAGTGAGTAATGAGCAGTCAAATCATAAGCCCCACCTTTCCCACTGTAAGTTGCTCTGAAGAAGCAACCATCAATACGCTCTTCTTTGAATCCGCTCATACTACTCCATCCGTCACTGTTTATACAGCGCGCTTCAGAAAAAAGAAAAAAATCGGTGGGACCAAGGCGACTAGCGATCGGCCTGAAAAATAGCATTGGTAGTCATAGCACAGCGTCTATTACTAGAGGGAATAATGCGTACACACATGCATGCAGTGCTTCCACCCCGGGTACACACATGCATGCACTGTGTAGTAGTACAGTACATGGAGAGAAAATTGTGGACTTGATTGTGGTTACCACACCCTAATTAATTGAGCATTAAACCAAACGCGTCTAAAGTCTCTCTGGTGGTGGAAATGCATTGAGAGAAATGCATCATAATGAAGCGCGCCCTGTAAACTGTGACGGAGGGTGGAGTAGTATGAAGGTGCAAAACCAAGTACGCGTACTAGTACTACGCTTGGCTCTTCGCCCCTTCGTGAAGTCGAACAATGATGGTACTCCGCATGTTGGGTACTACAGTGTATGCCTCTGACAATCTGACACCGAATGGAGTGATGCATGTCCATCGAGGGTAGGTTGCATTAGTCAAAAGGCGTAAGCGAGCTTCACCTTGTCCTGCAAGCTTCTCCTCGTTCTGCGAGTTGACGGGACACACCAAAAAGTAGTGCTAGTCCATACTCCCTCCTGTCCGGTTAATATGGCTTAATCTTTTTTGCGGGTAAATGAGAGAGCTTTATTTATATATAAGCATTCTTAGGACGATCAGCCAAGACACTGGTCACTAGGAAGCCAAAAAAAGAAGTAGGAAGCGAGGTGTTTCATCAAGCCAGCTCTCGGCCACATTCAAAGTGCAGCAAGCACGGTTCGCACGAAGATGCGCCGCAAGGTTTGCTGACCTGTTTACATGCTGAATAACAAAAAAAAGAGGAAATATTACTGAGCGCTACTATTTGTAACAGGATATGAGCCAGAATTAAGCGAGAATTGTGGCGAGTGTTCCATGCAATCAACTTCAATTATCACATGCGAGAACCCTCGAAGAGAACCAAATGTGTTGAAGATTGCTTTATCACATTTTAAAATTATAATAAGAGTGCAGACGCTCCTCCATCCGGTTCCTAGTAGTATAGCGTAGTATGCTTCTGGCAGTCTGACACCGAATTAACTGTTGCACGTCCACCACCTGAGCGAGGGAGAGCTTGCATTAGTCAAAAGTTTCTCCTTGTCCTGCGAGCCACCGCGCGGAAGCTTCTCCCGTCCTGCAACCTTCTCCTCATTCGGCAAGTTGACGGGACATAGCAAAGTAATGCCAGTCCATGCTGCCTCCTCTCCGGTTAACATGGCTTAATTTCTAATGAGATAAATACACTGTCTGTCACTGTATATTTGTAAAAATACGGTCAGTGGACTTCATAATATGCTCATTGCGCTCAATATATATATATATATATATATATATATATATATATATATATATATATATATATATTCTGGTATTCATACGGTCACTAGCTCACCCTGACTGAGTATGTGTGTGCATGCACGTGTAGGTTGAGCACTTGAGCGTCACCGTGTGTGTTCCGTCGTGTGCTCGGACATGCATGCATTAGGGCGTCGCGCGCATTTTTGCGTCCATGTGTACATGTGACTGTTGCAAACACGTAGGGGGAGTACGTGTAGGGGCCACTAAGGACCAGTCAAATCACACAGTAAGTTAGTCGGAAGAAGCAACCATCATTTCACTCTTGAATGACACGTACGCAATATAAAATGGTTGATATGGAGAGAAAAAGAAAACCACTATACTCCCTCCTTTCCGGTTTATAAGGCTCAATTCAAAATTCTCACCAACCAAGGTAGATGGTGAGTGGTGGAATACTTTTTGTAGTTTGCAAAAGCACCCAATTATGCTCTTGTTTTCCTCAAAAAAGTATGTTTACCGATGCATTAATTGCAATGCATGCATGCATAAATTACATGCATTGGTCAATTTTCTCTTAGTACTTGCATGCAATGATTTAATGCACCTTGGAATCTGAACATGTGATGGAAAACAACCAAATTGAGCCTTATGAAATGGGAAAACTAAAATTTTGAGATAAGCCCTATAAACCGGAAAGGAGGGAGTATATACACTAGCAGGGTGCGTGTGAGAGACGGGTTAGGAGGTGAATGACACGTGGCCCCAGGGGGTGGCTGGCCCACCTATCATATAGCCAAAGGCGGGTGTAGTAGAGGGCCGAGGAGTAGTATGAAATCCTACGCACCTACGCACGCTAACCAAGGGCTGAGTGATCACTCGAATTGCAAGATCAGTTGACTAGAAGCTATGCTAGACCCATGGAGGCGATGAGCACGAGCATCAGCCGGCTGTGCCAGATGGTCCACGACGCCGGCCTGTGGCCCGGCAGGTAGTATTGCTTGAGGCCGCCAGGGCGAGGGGCCGCTTGGACGACAGCTTCGCATCCTTGTTCGACGAGGTCCTCGTCGGTTTCCTCGACAAGTTCACCGTTGTCAAGAAGCTTGCGGACGACTTTGACGTAAGCCTCCAGCCGACGCGCCCAGGCTCTGCGATGCCCGCCACCCTCAACGGCCACTATGGTAACAACCTCTTCGATGCACTGGTGGCCCTGTGACTGCCCGCCGTCGCACCGGAGAATGTCCACCTCGAGGTCGCGCTCGCCGCGCAGCGCCTGGCGCAGCAAGATACCATCAACATAATCACCCATGTCTATGCGCAAATCGTCCACAAGGACTAGTACATGCAAGAGGAGGACGATAGGACGCTAGCCTTCTTGGAGCGCAGGGCAACCTTGGACGGCACTGTTCAGAAGCATGTTGAGCTCACCGCCAATGCCGCTGCTCCTCACACGTCGGTTGGTGACCCGGCGCACTAGGGCGTGAGGATGTCATTGAACGTTGATGGATCCATATGTATTTTTATCCTTCTGTCAAATCCATGTAGTAGTATATGATACTACAGTAATTATCTTACCTTTAGCATCAACTTCATAATTTTCGTACGTACTCCATGCATGAATGGCGCCAGAAGCAAACTTCTCATTACTCTAGGCAAAATCGTTATTTTCTATCTATCGGTCGCGCCATGGAGCAGAACCAAATTTTACAAGTTACGAGTTCAAAAGGAAAAGCCTGCCGTGTTCGCGTCGCACCCCCACACGGTTGGTCCGGCACACCGCTCAAGCGGGAATGCGTGCGGTGTTGCATTTTCACTTACAAGTGGGACCGCAGTTGAGCAAACCGACTATCGGCAAACCCCCACCCCGCCCACCGCGCGATGGCTGGGAAAAGAGGACAGTAGGGAGAAGAGATGGCTGTAGCATGGACTCCAAGAAAATTGGTGTCGGATGGGACTCGTGTGGGTGGCGTGTGTCGTACTGCTAGACGTGAATGCTAGTTATGGCCCATGCCATCCCACTATATCGAGCCTATATCGAGGTACGTAGAACAAATTTCCTGCAGTCCGTGCTCAGCCCTCCTCTATCTCTCTTCTCAGCCAGCCAGCGGACGTGCGGAGCCCATCGTCTGTTTGCTCACATGCGGCCCCACATGTCAGCGAAAACGCAAGAGGACCCACTGAACGTTCACATCTTTCACCTCGATGTGCTGGTGATGAAAAACAAATCCAATAAAGATCTTCGGTGGCCGCTTTTGGAGTTACTCAAGAGTAGTAAGATTCTATTTACAAGTTTAACCCAAGATGCACATCTCGTGGCTTCAACTACCACTCTATTTTCTTTCATGACACGACCTGGATGCTGGATGTCCCACGTGTTGGCAAAAGGAGGAAGAACCCGACCAAATCTTCGGTTCTGCTCTCGGATTAGACTAGTTGTGCTAACTTAAAATTTTTATTGTGTACTCCCTCCGTTCCAAAATACTTGACTTCCATTTGTCAAAAAATGGATGTACCTATATACTAAGACATGTCTAGATACATATATATTTTGACAAATAGAAGGCATGTAGTATTGTGCAATGGAGGGAGTAGAATGGATGCAAGTTTTTGTATTGGGAAGAAGAGTACATCCATATATTGATAGAGCGCAATTTAGTAGATGTTCTATCACTTTTAGCTAGTATAGAATAGAGGCTAGACATGAGACTAGATGCGAGGAAGCAACGTCTACTTCTTTACACTCGAATAAGAAAGAAGCACGCAAGATCGAGCCTCCGCAGATCAACAATGAATGCATCGAGAAGGCACTAATCCAACTTACTAAAGGAGTAGTCAAAATTATCGTTGGAGTTCGTGCAAAATGGAGGTCCGTTTGGGGTCGTGCGTTGGAGTTGGCCTTACAAGTGGGACCGCAGTTAAGGAAACCGACTATCGGCAAACCCCCACCTCGCCCGCCGCGCGATGGCTGAAGTTAGAGAAACGACAAGGTTGAAGAGATTGCTCTCGCACGGACTCCAATAAATAATATGGTGTCAGATGGATGTCGTGGTGGTGGCATGTGTCGTACTCCTGGACGTGAATGCTTGTTCTGGCCCATGCCACCCTACTACTCCTACTACTTACTCCTACTATATACTACACTACTAGTATATCAAGGATTCGAGGTGCTGGTTACGTACAACGAACACATTAACATATGGCTACAGTAAAAACACCCGCCCGACGCACGAAGCATGTGAAGCTAGTACAAATAGTGTACTACTATTATTGATTGGCCTCATCCGATAACCTATTGCAATGCACGTACAATTATGTATTCGGAAAATATTTTTTTGCCTCGTCGCACCACTCACTCAGAGAAGCGACTCGAAAGCCATTCATAAATTTAGTAAGTTTATCACAGTCATATCATTTTATTACATAGTACAGCAGGTCATCATGCCCACATCGACAACGAGGATACATTATAAATACTAAAGTTTTCACCACACAACAACTAACAAGCCATGAAATGAACTTCAACTCAACCATTCCGCGGCGTTGGAAATGCTTGCTTTGAACCACAAGTAATTCTCTGGGACGGGCCATCCGTTGTCGATCTGGAGACCAACGCAGGACTGATCATCCAGGCTGAAGCGGCCTACTATATCAGTACCAGGGTAGGGAACCACCCAAACGTCTGAGGTATAGACACAGTTGCTTCTCATAAATGTGTCAACAGCAGTTGGATCGCCTTTCACCATCATCGGATAGTTTTGTCCAAGGAAGAGCGAGTTTTCTCCAAGACTATCAATTCTGTGCCAGGGAGAAGGAGTTGGTGCTAGCACCCTAGTATCCATCCCGAATACCATGCAATGGGTGTTGGAATAGGTCCGGAGAGTGCGACCATGGGAGACTACACCTACTTCCTTAGCAGTAACATCATCAGTGGGCTATATACACACAAGAAGAGGTGGTCCATCGGAATTAGTTTTCAGGCGCCACAGAGTATATCGGCGCTGCTCGTCCTCATGCTCGTGATCATCACCATCGTCATCTCCCCCTTGGTTATAAAAATCTTCAAGTATAGGTGGTGGGATGTTCGCAGGACCTTGGAAACACAAGAAGAAGGTTAATTAGTAAAGGGAAACTTGCTAACCCGCATGCATGTGGATGAAACAATTATAATTACGGTGGAAGACAAACGTACCGCAACAACGAGGATGCCATGCAAAAACAGTGCCACGAGTGGTGGCAGCAAACACAAGGCCCTCGTATTCAATTGCATCACAGTACTCATCCGTGTACAGAAACTGATTTTTGAGCAATATCCATCGAGTGAAACCATCAAGGATGGAAACAAGCTTGTCGAAGATAGCAACAATATCATAGTTTTTGTAATTCCAAGAGCGGTTGGGAACTCGACAAATTGCTATCTTCCGTAGGCGACAGTCACCATGATCATATTTGAACGTGCGTACATTACCGGTGTGGTCAACCTCTGGGCAGTGTGCTGAGATTTTTGGAAGTGGAACCCGGTGACGAATGTACACATTCACAAGTTCCCACTCGCAGTTGGACCCAATGTAAACAACCCAATCTCCATTTGCGCCCGCCCAAGCCTTTCCCTCAAGCGATGGCATCTTAACATCATACGTATCATTATCAAGCGGCATCAACTTGCACAGGGCGAGGCCTCCGTCGTGTCGGCGCCAGTCATCAGGGTCACGGCGAAGAAGATAGGGGAGATCAAACCGCTCCTTAACCCTTGGGTTCCTTGCAATGATGTTATTAGTTGAGTCGAGAATGGGCTGGAACGAACCTGCCATGCTATCTGAGGTGATGACATCGCACCGATCAATGAGTTCCTCCACCACATCATCTTTCAGATCGGGGCAAGAATAACGAGGTCATTTCCGGCCTGTTCCCTCCATGGAGAAGACGATCGAACAATGGCAGAAGAAAGGGTGATGGGCTGAAGGAAAATGGAGGAGGGAGAGGAAGAGTGTGCGACAGCAGTTCCAAATCGAGAGGGAAAGGCGAAGAGTCGATGGACGGTTGCGAGTTTGAAACGGTTCACGAAGAGGCGCCCCGGCCTACACGTCCATTCAGAAATACTCCTACTACTCGCCGTCGTCTCACTGATATGTTGGAACGGGACCACATGTCAACGAAACATGGTGTGTAATTTCTCGTGCAAAATGCGATCAGGCCGCGTTGGCCCGAGGTTCCGCATTAGTTATCGACCTTTATTTTTTTAATGGTGTGCCGATCAGTTTTGAAACACGACTAACTGGTACTTTACGCAGAGAAAATATAAACTACTCTACCACTACCCCACCTCCAGTACTAGTAGTATAAAAAAGATATATATAGGCTGGAGCTTCAGCGCTTTCTTGCTAAGGGTTGCCCACTTGCTTCTCACACTACCATCCTCTCTCCAGATCTAAAAAGATGGCCCCTCTCTCCCTCCTCACCGGTGGTCACAGATCCACCGGGGAAGAAAAGGACGTGCAGCGTTGGCGCACTCGTCGTCGGCGAGCGAGGTCACGCACTGACGACAAGGCCATCCTCTCAGACCTAGCGCCCGCGCGGGATGGCCTCCGTCCCCAAGCTCGCTGCCGTAGTGTGTGCGGAGGACGACGACCACGAGCGAAGCCACTTCCCGCCGACCCTCAGGTATGCTACCTCTTTTCGAGCCATAACCTTGTTCTATTACCCCATCTGCTACGTCGTTGCATGTGGATCTTTTTCCACTCCACCATCTTCCCAATTTGCTATCCTCTGCTCTGCTGGCCACGCAGACGAAAACCATAATTTGCACTATTAAAGGAAACCCTACTTCATGCAGACTAATCCATGTCTGGGTTGAATAAGGAAAGGAAGGGAGACTGTACTGTCCAAGAGAGTAGGCATCGAACCCGCATCTAGGTTGAAAAGGGGAAAATCAGTAGCTAAGGAACGAGTCTCGTGTCTCTTGGTTGAATAAGGGTAGAAAGGCATGACAACGCAATAGAGAATGACCAAGTCGATCGGTTTGTTGTCCTCACATAGGAAAAAGGTGGCTAAAGAGAACAAAAATGGGATCGTAATCCACATATGATGCCTGGATATTTGTTGCTTTGGGCAACCATACCTCCCTCACCACTCTGCGTCCGTGGAGGTACATCGTACTGGTGCCTCCCATGCTCTTATTGCCACTATTTTTGCTGTTAGTATAACGCCAGCAGTCAAGTCAAGCAATGCTACTGCTAAAGTGATGCCACATTTAACTAATGTCGCTCTCAGTCTAATGCCACCCATAAATTTAAGCAATGCCATTTAATGTCACTGGATTATTTCAGGGTTAGCTATTGATTGTGGATGTATTAAAGATTTTTCAGCTATAAGGCATTCTAATGCTGTTGCACAGCCAGTATACCAACGATGAAACTTGTTACTCCCGTCAGATTTTTGCACTGTTAATGCTTATAGATTACATACCTCACTTTCATGAGATAAGTTAATTTTTTTGTACAGTGTCACCAAAATGCCAAGGCGCTGATGTCATTTTATTTTGGTTAAACTGCACAGAAATTATGAAGACAAGAGGAAAGGTCAAGAGTGGGCACCTCCTCCTCCGGTTGTTCTCTTGAGGAGGTCTGTATGTTTGTCTCTAATGCATGTCGACTACATACCTGACATCATGATGTAATGCTAAGTCTTTTCCTTTTGTACAGTGTCACTGAATTATCAAGGCGGTGATGGCATTTTATTTTAGTAGAACTGCACAAAATTTTCTTAAAAGAAGAGGAAAGGTCAGGAATGGCTCACTTTTCCAGAAAAAACTATGTATGCCTTCCTCACATCAGTCGTTGTTGCTTTATTTATTCCTTCAAACAGGTGGTTAGAAACAGTCTTGCTACCTTTTCCCATTAAGAAATTGGAATGCTTATATTTGTGAGTCTATGCATCAACTAGTGCCACTTTTAGAGTAATCACACTTTCAATATCTATGCAAACAGGGATGCTCTATTTTAGTGGAACTGCACAAAAATTCCAACTGGTTCAACATTAGGAGCATGTTTTTCCCAACCTTTATATCCAATTGGTGGCACTATGAGCTGTTCATTACGAAGGTACATGGTTTGCTACTATCTTGCTACTCTTTTTGTACTGTCATTAGATAGTAATACTAGTGGTTTTCATGTGAATTTATTGGCAAGGTGGACCTACATTGGAGGTGTAGGACAGGATTCAATGATTGGATGCTCAATTTCGGTTGTATCGATTTCACCTCTTCCATCACTGCGAACATGGATATCCTTGGTCTGATGAAGAATAGGCGCTATATTTCTGCTCTGAACTAGCAAATCAATTCAGTATGAAATTGTCCAGGGCAGAACATAGCTGCATCAGATTGTCCTGTGCAGAACATGACAGATGCTAAGCGGAAGAGACATGTTTAAACCGAAAATACAAGGTGTGGTATATGTTTACTAGCTGCTTGATATTTGTGCAGACAGAGATGTCTGCCCATTGCTATTTGGCAAACCAACAAAGTGCCCGCAATTTTGGTTGAACTGCACAAGAGAATAGTATAGTCACTGCATGCAGTGCCATTTGAAAATAGACATAGAAAGATTGGATAGTCACTTCATGGACTGCGGAAAAGTAGTATTGTACTATTTATTGGCCAACACTAGGTGCTTCATTGCTTTGGTCTGATTATACAATGGACATCATTTTGCCTAAGTTAAAGTTTGTATTCCGAAAATAGTCTCGCAGTGTGATCGAGGGAAGACCAAATCATATTGCAGTGCATATTCCTCCATCATGTCTGGTTCATTCTCATGGTTCCAGCTGTTGGTGAAACCACTTATGTTTGCAAGAGGAATTGTAGACTTCACAAACAAATTTGTCTTTCAGTCTGTACTGAATGTTGGCCAATAGAAGCATCCATGTTAGTAGGAAGGACAGATGTTTTTTCTAGATCTTTGCTTTTGGAGCTACATATTTGTATATGATCTGTGAGTCATTGAGATGCATTAACATGTTGATCTTATGTATGGGAATCGTACTAGTTAGTTTTAGTTGGGACGCAAGATCCGAAGTGGCTGATCTTTGCTTTTGGAGCTACATATTTGTATATGATCTGTGAATCATTGAGATGCATTAACAATTACTTATTTCTGTTCGCTTAGTGTTTACAAGTTACTGATCGATCACTAGCTAGCCTACAAATGCGCTCCTGGCAGTTTTATTTGCGACGCAAGATGCAAAGTGGCAGTTTTTTGAATAAAAATGCCTACCTCTGAAGAAACTAACAAGCTCGTACGCAAGCAAGTGCCTCCTTATTTCAAGCCAATAGAAAAAATGGCTCCTCCTAGTGGATTTCTGACATCTGGGTCCCATGCCATTGTCAACGTAGTCAATAAACGAGAGAATTGCACAACGAGCGGCTGACACCAGGGACCTAGCAGCTCGCCCAGTTATTTTTGTTTTGGATTAATTTGATAAATGCCACTCCAAATCTGGTGTATCCAAGAAATGCCACTACAATTTCCAAACTTTGAAAAATGCCATTTCATGCCATTTCTAGTGGCATTTTTCAAAGTCTGGAGTGGCGTTTTTCAAAGCTTGCAAACTGCAGTGGCGTTTTTCAAAGTTTGCAAAAATTGCAGTGGCATTTTTCAAACTTTGGAAATTGCAGTGGCATTTTTATGAATCGCCATAATTGGAGTGGCATTTATCTAATTTGTTTTTGAGACGGAAGCAGGGTGTCAACTGGGCTCTGCGGGACACTCTGGCCTGTCTAGACAGCCTTTTCTTTTATGTTTACCATAGACCAGCCCAGTAGTTTTTTTTTCTTTCTGAAAATGGCTAGCCCAGTTTTTTGTGATTTGTCAAGTAAGTCGCTTTATCAGGCCTGTTGGGCTGCAAATCTTTCAAGACGAGGAGAGCTTCATTCGGCTGGCCGAGAAAATGGCCTATCAGTAATGAGAAATGGGTGTACATTTTAAAAACACATCAAACCGGCAATTATTTTCAAATATCTTTTTTTCATTTCGAGATTTTAAATTGCATTGATTTTTATGTGTGGACAATTTATTGGATTTTATATTGATATACATTTATTTCTAAAATCAGTCTGAATGTGACTCGAAATTTCGGGATTAAAAATAGTTCAGACCGCACCGACATATGCAAAATTTCGTATAATTTTTTAACCGTGGCCACAATATGGGCTGTAATGCTAACATAAAGAATATGGGCTCCAAAAAACCCGTAAGAATTAGCAAATGGGCTGTAAAATATTTGAAATAATGGCAGATGGGTTGTATGTTGTTTTCCACGGATTTGAGGCTTTCCACAGATGGCATGTATATTGTTGGATGTCCATCCAACGGCCGTCGTGCTTCTTCTATCTCTGCTCTTCCTGCTCCAGCCGCTCAAACAAGCGCCGGCGGGACTGCCTGCTCCCTCCTCCCCGCGGCCGGCTATGCTGCCACGCATGCCTCACCGCCCCACCATACTCCCATCGCTGGCCTAGCCATCCCTCTACTCACCCACACCTGTTGTTATTCTCCGGCGACGGCAGACGAACCAGTAAACCCTTGTACAGTCGTACTCCCCTCCGCGTGGGAAACAAAAACAACGGCCGAGTCTTCCCTGCCTCTGTGTCGTTCCCTTCCTAGGCCTCGCCGTTGTCCACCGCCCTGGTGCTCTCGGCGTGGCGTGGTCAGCATGGTCAATGACCGACATGCATCTGAAGTGGATTGTACATGGAGAGGCTGACAGCTGGGTCCACGGCCGCACGCAAGGCAATGCCTCCTTATTACGCGCAAAATAATGATTTCCTCCACCTGACATCTGGGACCCACCGAAATGGCCTCTGTATTTCGCAAAAAAACATTACTGCCGCTGATAGCTCGGACCCACCAGGTATATCTTCGCACTCAAGGAAGTGCCTCCTTATTACGCACAAAAAAATGAATACTCCCCCTGCTAGTTGGGATCCAGTATAGTGGGCCTACTAAGTTGACGGGGACGAAGGGCTTTGTCAACTTAGTCAATATGCACGATTCTAACTAGACTGGCCGTACGATGTCCATCCAACGGCCGTAGTGCTTCTTCAACCTCTGGTCTTCTTGCTCCAGCCGCCCAAACCAGCGTCGGTCGTGCCGCCTGCTCCTGCCTCCCGTGGCCGGGTGTGCTACCGCGGAGGCCTCACCGCCCCCATACTACTCCCACCGCTGGCCAGGCCATCCCTCCACTCCACTCACCCACACCCCCTGTTATTCTGCGGCGACGACAGTGCAGCCGAACCAGTGAACCCTCGTACTCCTCCTCGCGTGGGCATCCACTGCCGCGTCTTCCCCGGCTCCGCGTCGTCCCCTTCCTAGGCCTCTCCGTCGTCCACCGAATTCCATCGGAAGAATACTGTACGTGGAGAGGCTGACAGCTGGGTCCACGGCAGCCGCAAGGAAGTGCCTCCTTATTACACGGAAAATAATTATTCCTCCACCTGACAGCAGGGACCCACCGGACGGGCCACCAGTATTTTGCGAAAAAAATTGTTTCCCCCTGACTGCTGGGACCCACCGAACGGGCCACCGTATTTCGCGAAAAAAATGTTCCCCCTGCTGTCAGCTTGGACCCATCGGAAGTGCCTCCTTATTACGCACAAAAAAATGAATACTCCCCCGGCTAGCTGGGACCCACCTTGCTGGGAGGCTGACTTGTGGGCCTACTAAGTTGACGGGGATAGAGGGCTTTGTCAACTTAGTCAATATGCACGATTCTAGCTCCAGTGACCGTACGATGTCCATCCAACGGCCGTAGTGCTTCTTCAACCTCTGGTCTTCTTGCTCCAGCCGCCCAAACCAGCGCCGGTCGTGACTCGTGCTCCTGCCTCCCGTGGCCGGCTGCGATGCGGCGGAGGCCTCACCGCCCCTACTACTCCCACCGCTGGCCAGGCCACCCCTTTACTCACCCACACCCCCTGTTATTCTGCGGCAACAACAGCCTGACACCGCAGCGAACCAGTGAACCCTCGTACTCCTCTATGCGTGGGCATCCACTGCCGCGTCTTCCCCGGCCCCGCGTCATCCCCTTCCTAGGCCTTGCCGTCGTCCACCGCCCTGGTGCTCTCGGGGCGGCATGGTCAACGTGATCAAGGAATGACTTCCATCAGACGTGGACTGTACATGGAGAGGCTGATAGCTGGGTACACAGCCGTAGTAAGGAAGTGACTCCTTATTACGTGCAAAATAATTATTCCTCCACCTGACAGCGGGGACCCACCGGACGGGCCACCGTATTTCGCCCCCTGACTGCTAGGACCCACCAGCTACATCTTCGCAGGCAAGGAAGTGCCTGACAGTCGGGACCCACCTGGTCGAAGCGTACGTAGCGTTGTCATTCTAGTCGTGAACGTGTACATACATATATACTGGTGGATGTAGAGGCGCGCACATGTCGTAGTAGAGGCGGCCAGGGTGCAAGAAAGAAAATATGACCACGTATGTGTACATACGGGCGGGGTCTCGAACGCCTACTCGTGCATACGTACGGCGAGGGCTCGTGTACATGGCTGGGTCTGAACAGAGAAACAACGTCATCGTCGTGTTCATGGGTCGGAACGGAATGCGTGGTCGTGTTCATCGGGAGGGCTTGGATGGAAGAGGCGATGGAAACGAGGCCTGGCGTACCGCACAACGGAGGAAACGGACCTCCTACGGTCGAAAGGGGGGTCCTGTTGATCGGGAGGGGTGTGGCGTACCGCAAAAC